>NW_012116910.1:1452915-1455825 GCF_000951035.1 Colobus angolensis palliatus
CCGCTGCCCGCAGCGCATCGGCCTCGACCCCCGCCCCTAGCCCGGAGCCCCCGACATCGACAAGGACTGGGCCTGGCCACCCGTGATGGCGGTCAGGGGCTGCAGCAGAGCTTGGCGGGAGTCAGCTCCGACCCCTTACCAGGCTGTCCTGGGTCAAGACGTCCAATTCCAGAGAAGCCTGGGGGCCCCTCCCTTTGAAGGGGAGGACCTGCCTCCCTTGGCTGCTTGAGAGGGGGTGTGGGTGTGGGCAGCCCTGGGGGGGTCTCCGTACAGGACTAGTTCCCGCCCTCTCCTGGCGCTCCAAATTGATGAAGAACCAGCGTTGGCCCCCGTGGCTGGAAGCGCGCTAAACCCCCTTACTTTGTCCTTGGTTTGGGCAGGGTCTCCTCCGACCTGTGCCTTGAGGGTGTGGGAGCCTCCCAGGAGCCCTAAGCCTGGCCACCTGCGCTGCCTCCTCCACGTGTCCAATTCAGTGGCTTCAGCTCCCTCCCTGGCCTCATCTCAAGATCCTCCGGCTGGCTCTGGAAACCACTCCCTCAGGACCCTGCCCTGGACCCCCTCTCTGCCTCCTACCCTGCTGGGTACCTCGGGGCTCTCTTCCTTATTTACCTTCAGAGGAACCATCTGCCCTCACCTCCTCCTGGAACCCTAACTTGCTCCTGTTTCTGGGACATTTCTCCCTTCCCTACCCATGAATCTCCTCCCTGACATGCACTGTTGCATTGATACATTGTATCTCTCTAGCCTTTCAAGAGCTCAGCATTTTCCCCATGGGCTGTTGCCACGCCCAGGTCTCCAATCTCAGTGGGTGACCCCACTGCCAGGGCATCTCCTGTCCCTGGTGGAGGAGCTCCGAGGCTGGCGGTGGGGGACCCCTCACCTGCCCAGCTCAGGTCCTGCCAGGCCTCCGCTGAGCTGGCCCAGGTCCCACCCCATCTCTCTGTTCCCACTCCCCTGGCTGGAGCCCTGTCTCCCAGCTGAGCAGCGGCTGCTCAGTGCTGACCTGCACCTCTGCAACTGATGTCCAGCCAAGCCCTTTCAGGCTAATTACTGCCTCCTATTCTCAGACCACCCTCAGGGCAGATGCCGCCATCACTCGCTTTTACAGAGGCCTAGACTGCTCAGTGGCAAAACCGGAAGCTGAACCAGAGGCCAGCCCCCACCCCAGCAGACCTCTGTGCTGGCTGTTTGCCGATAGCTGAGCTGCCCTGAGCCACCAACCCTGCTGGGAGTAGTCTTGCCTGCAAACCATTCCCAGCATCCTCGGAAGAACCCTAGTGGAGGAGCCACTTCCTGCAGGCAGATAGCTCTGGCACCTGGTAGCAGGGTTGCACCTGGCCAGGCCCTGCCTGGGATGGGCTCAGAGCGCCCTTGGGTGTAGCGTCCAGGTGTCCAGCTTCAGGGCCAGGGCCACCCTCCCAGGCTCTTCCGGCCTCTCCTCTCTCCCTTGCACTACCCCATGTGGACTTGAACCCCCAGTTTGGAAAGTAATGATGTCACCTTCTGTGGTTTCAGGGTCCTAGTGAGTGAGCATAATAGTGTTACATGTTATGCAAAGTAGCACAGCCTGAGGATTGCAGCCATTTCCATGCCTCTAAATCCTGCCCCTACTTGAGGACCGGTGAGTCATCCTGGGTGAAGATCTGCTGGTGGGCTCGTGACCCTTGTGTGGCTGGGAGCCTTGCCTCACACACTCATGGGCCCTCCTCCCAAGACCCTGAGAAGGTCTCACTGGGGGAGGTTGGCTATTGTGGGCCATTGTGTTCACTCCTCAGGTGGCTGAGCTCTGGTCCTGGCTAAATGCAGATGTCGGGAGGTCTGGGGAGGACATGTCCTGGGAGGGCAGGTGGAGCTGGGGGGGCGTGGGTGGGCTGTCAGCTCAAAGGGCAACCCTAAATGGCCCCTACACCCCCAACGCCCACTGGACTCTTCCTCTTATGACCATTTCTCCTGGGTAGGGCAGAGCCCACCTGGGGTTGTTCCAGAGCTGGAGTTACCAGCTCCAGGCCCTGCAAAGCTCACCCCCGTGTCAGTTCACAATTATCCAGTTCACTGTTATCCTCACACGCTCACTAGGACCCTGAGACCACAGAAGATGACATCGTTACTTTCCAAACTGGGAGTTAAAGTCCACATGGGATAGCGCAAGGGAGAGCCCCTTGAGATGTCTGCATCACAGGGCGGCCTGGGCCCCTCAGCCATTGCAGGAGGAAGGGGTTCTCTTTGCTCCCCTTGACGTTCCCTTCTGGCTTGTGCATGCCCTTGCCATCTGCGGGGCCAGTGGGCACCCACCACGCCTTCCTAGTGCTGCCTCAGTGGTGGCTGCTGTAAGGTGCCCGTCTACTTTTGTAGAGGCCTTGGGACCAGTGTGGTTTGCTGGACGCCCTCCTCACAGGATGCCAGCCCGGGTGTCCTCTCCTGGGCCTGTCTGTGGGGCAGCCCCCTGCCTGCCTCTTCCAGGGGCCCTGCAGGGACTTCCAGGTTCCTCAGGCCCGTCCCCGCCTTGCCTTTCTCTCTGCGTCTGCCCGGGACAGCCCGAGCTGGGACCTTCTGGCGGGAGCCGCAGCTTCTCAGGGCAAGTGTCCTTGTCCCTGGGGAACGGCCAGTGTATGCGGGGACACTTGCGGCCCCAGCCCACTGCCGGCCTGGAGGAAAGGACGCGGGGAACCCCCACAAGTGACCAGCGGCTGCAGCGTGGCTCGGGCTCACAGGGGGGCGGCCGGAGCCGCTTGGACCCCCGATGCCCGCACCGTCCAGTCCGGGGGTGCTCCGAGGCTGAGCCTGCAGGGGGCTGGTCCGGGGACCATGGTCGTCCTCGCCCTGCCTTGCTCCGGGCCACGGAACTTTGAGGACAGTTTCGCCTGCTGATAAAATCCGTTCCCAGCACTTTCAAAGGGCAGGGCGGGGCTG
>NW_012116910.1:1456560-1471046 GCF_000951035.1 Colobus angolensis palliatus
GGGCTCATCCTGTTTTGTGGTTGTCACGGTGGCCATGGCTCCTCCTCTCCGGTTCAGAAGGCAGCGACGTCGGGGTCCGCCGTGTAAGGCGCGTGCGCAGCGCGAGGGGGCATCCGCCACGTGAAGGGGCGTCGAGGCATGTCCGCTGTGTGACGTGCGTCCGCAGCGTGAAGGGGCGTGGGAGGCATGACGAGCGTCCGCTGATGGTGAGCGTAGCGGCGAGGGGCGCCCACCGTGTGAGGGGGCGTCACGGCGTAAGGGGCGTGGACCGCGTGAGGGGGCATCCGCGGGCAAGGGGCGTCAGGAGTCAGGAGGCGTCCGCCACGTGAGGGGCGTCGCGGTGTGAGGGGGCGTCGCGGTAAGGGGTGTCTGCCATATGAGGGGGCGTTGTGGCATGAGGGGGCGTCCGCGGCGTGAGAGGCATCTGCCGTGTGAGGGCGTCATAGCGTGTCCACTGTGTGAGGGGCCTCTGCTGTGTGAGGGGCGTCCGCGGCGTGAGGGGCGTCCCTGTGTGAGGGGCGTCCGTACGTGAGGGGCGTCCGTGCGTGAGGGGCGTCCCTGTGTGAGGGGCGTCCGCGGCGTGACGTCACCGTGTGGCATGTCTGGAAAGCATGGTGTAGCCAACTCTGACCCTGGGATCAGGAGCCTCTTTTGAAGACAGTGTCTTGGCCTGAGGCGGTGGCTGGAGTTGAAATAGGCGCATGCGCGGAGCCAGCACCCACTTCGGTGCCCAGCTTTGTCCCCATAGTGCGAGCAAAGCCGTGAGCCTCGCGACCGGAAGTAGCCGGCAAGACTGAAATTCACACACGGGCTGGTCTCCGTGTGAGCCTCGGGAACTTCTAAGAAAAGCACTGCCTGACGTGGGACAGAACGCTACTGTGGCACGTCACACGGAGCCTGCTGGGGCCATTTCCCCTCTCTGCCCATGCTGCGTTGGCCCTGGCGGTGCTGCCCCACGCGGGAGGATGGCGACTCCGGGTCCGGATGTGTGCTCCCATTGCACGCTCTTCACTTTGCAAATGGATCACTGCGTTTTTAAGTGCACAAGATCCCCTGGGTGTCCCCTGCACACTGCCCCCTAGGCCGCCTTTGTTCGAGTCCACCTCTCCTTGTCTGTGCAGCCTCCGCCTGCCATGCTGACTCCTGAAGCCTTGGCTGTGCCTCCCACATGCCCCGGGTTTCCCTGCAGACACACGCTTTAGCATGAACGTGCCTTCTAAGGCATGAACAGGAAGTTCAAGTGGCTGCCACACCCAAGTGCCTTGCATTTCACCTGCTCCCCGCACCCCCCCAGGGTGTTGCCACACGACGCTTATTCTGAATTACAGGGTGGTTGTGATATCACCTCTGGTTCATGGACTTTTAAAACTATTAAAAGGGAGGTGGATGTGAAGCATGCCTACCTGTTTCCTGGCACACCTGGAACGTTGCCAGACCACTGGATACTTAGAAGGATAATTCTACATTTATCTTCAGCCATCATTCTGACCGCATCCAAAAGGTGAATCATCTGCACCGGCTATTAAATTTAATAACCATGCATTTCTCAAGGGAAAATGCCTCAAAGGGACCCACACTGGCCACGATTCATAGTTGAGGAAACACCTCTTCCAGTTTCAGGTAAATATTTGTGCAAATCTTTTAGGCAAATTTGTGATTAGAGACCCAGAAGGGGAAAAACCACCCAATTCAGAAAATGGTTTTCCAAAGGTGTTCTGGGCATACTTTTGTATGCACTTGTTTTTTGGGTTTTACTGGTTTTTATCGCAATCAAAATAAAGTAAGTTCAGTGAAAGGGCCTTGCAAGCTGGGCAGCGGGGGCAAGAGGAAGGCATGATTCATGGGCAGCAGAGAAGCCCTGGGCTCCTGGCTCCTCAGTTTGAAGCACACCCAGGCGTACACACTGGTGAACATGTGAAACACAGCTATCGTGTAGAAGGGCAGACAGCAGTGACGGTGAGAAGATGCCTTCCCAGGGTCCTGTATGCATGATTTTTTTTTTTTTTTTTTTTTTTTTGAGATGGAATCTTGCTCTGTCACCCAGGCTGGAGTGCAGTGGCATGATCTTGGCTCACTGCAACTTCCATCTCCTGGGTTCAAGTGATTCTCCTGCCTCAGCCTCCCGAGTAGCTGGGATTACAGGTGCATACCACCATGTCCAGCTAATTTTTGGTTTTAGTAGAGAGGGGATTTCACCATGTTGGCCAGGCTGGTCTCGAACTCCTGACCTCCAGTGATTCCCCCCACCCAGCCAATCTCAGCGTCCCAAAGTGCTGAGATTTACAAGCTTGAGCCACCACTCCTGGCCGTGAGTTTTTAAATAACCCAGGAATCTGAGTGAGCAGTGAAGGAAGCCCAGCTGCCAAGAAACATGTGTGGGAATCAATTATGATCATTGAGGTGCTCTCCACCTAAACACTCACTGTAATTTAGTGATACTTATCTTACCCCAACCTGGGGAGTTTTAGTCTTAGTCTTTGTATCTTATCAGCTCTAGCTTGGAGGAAAGTCTCTCCCGGCTGGAAATTAAAGTGAATCAGCAGTGAGTTACTGCTCTCACTCCAGGTGAAGGGGCTCAGGTTCGTCCTCCACTCAACTCAGCAGACGGTCAGCCTTGGGTGCCCAGGCCAGAGGTGGCCTGAGACATGGCAACTCCAACAGCTTCTGCACCCGACCACTGAGGCCTGCTTCTGCCTGAGCTGCAGCAGCCATGCTCCAAATGTGCAGTTTGTGGTGAAATTTCACTGGGAAATCAGAAAAGATCACAAAGGGACCTTGGCTCAGGGATTTCTGTGGACACCTGTTTCCAACGCAGGCCTCACCTGGGGACAGGGGATGTGATCGTTGGGCATGGTGATGACTGGTGCTTCTGCAGAGGCTCAGGGGGGCCGTTAGGTGTCTCGCTGTCCACAGCCCACGGGGCTCACACACCTCTTTGCCTGCCCCTGAGAAACCCGGAGAACTGCTTCTCCGCTGCACTGCAGGCTTCCCTGTGTGGCTCTGAGCTGCTTCTGGCAGAATCCGCATGCCTTCGTGGGTGTTGTCAGTGAGTGTGCAGGGAATGCTGCCTGAGGGAAGTCTCCACCATCTCGTGGGCCACAAGATGCCCCTCTGTGGCCTGGTCCCGCGGGCTTCCCCTTCTCCAGCCTGGTCATGCAATGCCAAACTGTCTCCTGATAGTTCTCACCAGGGGTGCATCCTCCCTCCTGCCAGGACATCTGCCACCCCCCTGACTGCCCTGCCTCCTGCCCTGTCCATGGGCCTGTGTGCATACAGAAGGCGCTTTGTGTGTGCCAATCATCCCGGAGAAGGAAGAAAGGTTCCCCTGTTCACTCCCCTACATGGGGCAGTGCTGAGACATGCTGCTATTACCTGCCCAAGTCCCAAGTTCCCAGGGACAGCAGTCCAGCTGGGTCTACTGCCTCGTAGCTGCCCAGGACAGTCCCCAGCCCTGGGCTCACAAAGCCACTTATCTTTAATTTATTATTTATTTTGAGACAGAGTCTCACTCTGTCATCCAGGCTGGAGTGCAGTGGCACAATTTCAGCTCACTGCAACCTCTGCCTCCTGGGTTTAAGCAATTCTCTTGCCTCAGCCTCCCGAGTAGCTTGGATTACAGGCACCTACCACCACACCCAGCTATTTTTTTTTTCTATTTTTAGTAGAGACAGAGTTTCACCATGTTGGCCAGGCTGGTCTTGAACTCCTAACCTCAAGTGATTCGCCCACCTCGGCCTCCCAAAGTGCTGGGATTACAGGCGTGAGCCACCGAGCCCAGCCTAAAGCCACTTATCTTTAAGATGGAGGCCTCAGCCCCTTTAACAGGTTGTGCAGCTCTTGTGGTGGGGGAGTCCCTTTCCATGGCCCATCTCATCCACTGCTGGGGACTCCCTGGGGTCCCAGCCACAAGGACTCACTCCTTCCCCTGCCCAGTGCACAGGTGTAGATGCCAGGCAGATTGGGTTGGGGTTGTACTGCAAATTTTCCTTGCAGCAGCGGATGTGGACTCAAGGAACGAACCCTGTCCTCAGTCTTCAATTCTCAGCCCACAAAAGGGGCATTCTACTTTGAGGAAGGAGCCCCTCATTTAACATCTTTTTCGGGCCGGGCGCGGTGGCTCAAGCCGAGACGGGCGGATCACGAGGTCAGGAGATAGAGACCATCCTGGCTAACACGGTGAAACCCTGTCTCTACTAAAAAATACAAAAAACTAGCCGGGCAAGGTGGCGGGTGCCTGTAGTCCCAGCTACTCAGGAGGCTGAGGCAGGAGAATGGCATAAACCCAGGAGGCGGAGCTTGCAGTGAGGTGAGATCTGGCCACTGCACTCTAGCCTGGGCAACAGAGCCAGACTCCATCTCAAAAACAAAAAACAAAAAACAAAAAAACCCACAAAAAACAGAAAGCAAAAACATCTTTTTCTTCAAGTCTTCACCACATCATGGATGTCATTACGATGAGATTGCAGTGGGCACAGAAGCCTGAGGGTAGTTGGTGGGAGGAGGCCTGGGGATATTGAGGGACCACATGGTAGGCAGTGGTGGGCAGATTGTGAGTTCTATCCTGATGGGTGCCCACAGGCAGCAGGACCCCCAGAGGCGGCTGTGCCTCCATCTCCTAAAGAAAGGCAGCGCTCACTCATGCTGGGAATGTGTGGTGCAGCATTTACAGCCCGGGTTGTGACAAGGATGTGTAAGTCACTGTGCCTGAGTCAGGGAAACCCAACAGTGTTTATTACCTCTTCCCCAGAGAGATGAGGGGACCAGGCATGGCGCTTACCATGAGGGTCAGGGAACTGCACTCAAGGCCTAGACTGGGATCCATCTTCCCACAGCTGTCAGGAAGGAAGCTGGCCCTCCTATCCCTCCTGGAGGGACCAGGCCACCAGCTCTTTGATCCTGAGAGGCATCTTTGCAAAGAAGCAGAAAGGGTGGTATCTGCTCAGGGCATGGCCCAGGAGACTTCCACCCCTCGCCCTTTAGGAGCCCCTTAGGAGGCAGCAGATGGGCTCAGCACAGGTGGCTGGAAGCGTCCAATCCCTCTATCCCCAGGTCTCTGAGGGGAATCACATAGTTCTTCCTCCAACCCAGGACCTAGAAATCTCCAGCTTGCCTCTGAGAAGAATCCTGCTGGCCATTTCCCAGGGCAGACCCAGACCACAAGAGACTGGAGGGTCTGCCCGCATCCTTGCCTGGGTGCACCTACCCCATTTACGTTCCCTGCAGCCAAGGGCTCCTTGACAAAAGCCTTGTGAAGTCACACGTCCTGTTTCTGGGGAGTTAGTTTAGTTAAAACTGGACATCACGATCTGAAGTCCTTATGTCCATCTTGGGTCAGCTGTGGAGTGGAACTGGTATAGCTGGGTGCTGGAGGGTCCCAGAGGGTCTCTGGGATTCTCCTGGCAACAGGGGACCTTGCTGGGCTGTCTAAACAGTGCCTGCTGGGCCAAGCCTATTGCTTAGAGAGCAACTGCAGCAGTCCTTGTGTTATAGTTTCTTTTCTCACCTCAGAGGGTCAGGCTGGCTATGTCCAGGATCCCCTCTTCAATGGCAGTTTTGGGAGTTACTAAAAGAGGCTCTTCCTTCCCCATTGCCAGAACGGTGAATTGCATTGAGGCGTCTCTGACCCCCCTGCCCCACACAGGGCCCCAGGTGTACACAAATAGTCTTTTCTGCAGAATGTGAGAGCCAGTCCTCCTTGCCCTGGACGTCCGGCTCCCTACCCAGGGCAGTGAGGCCAGGCATTCCTGCAACTCTCTCCTGCGGGTGGCATCCTGAGTCTCTGCAACCATGGGCACAGGTGGCAGCAATGTACTTGGATTCCAAGGAAGAGACTGCCCATGGCTGAGGCAGGACTGGGTTCGCAGCCATCCAAGTTAGCGTCTGGGAGAGTGGGCTCACACTCCAGAGAGGCTCCTCCCTTCAAGTCTTGGTGACTTCTCAGGGGATTTATAGCACAAGGTGGTTGTCTCACCAAGGGAGCAGCATTCTTGCGTCTTGTCAACTGTCTTGACGTCACAAAGCATTGATGCCTCCCTGGACAGCATGGTCCTGGCTCTGCCAACACATCCGTCATCATACTACACACTTGCAGCAAACGTAGGGATGATGCTTTCCATCCAAGCTCAAGGTTGGTGGGGAAGGGCTCTGTCTTGCCCCATGGGCCTGCAGGTCTATCTCTGAGTTGGGACAGCTGCTAGAAGGCCCCACTAAACTAACATAAGATACTCGGAAAGTTTGTCACCAGGGCACGAAAGCATTCTGGACTGCATCATTGGTGTCAGATTCCACTGTGTATTTTGAAGGCACAGTTTGTTTCTGAGAGTCTCAAAATGTAAGCAGCAAACACTCTGCCAAGCTGCAGACATAGGGCAGATACAGAGAGGGGTGAAGAACTGGAGCAACTAAAGGCACTTCCCATGGATGCCGCAGGGAGAGGAGCTCTTCCTGGGAGCTGAGGGCCCAGTGAGGCGTGGTGGCTCATGCCAGGGAGCCAAGAGGCTCCCACTGGGGCCCTCTCTGGTCAAATGAAAATGGCTCCTGTCTTATGTATTAGGTGAAAGTTTGGATTTCTGTGCTGTCAACTGGCCAAGACTGCACAACAAACTCCCAGTGGCCCACGGAATGTCACCCTCATGGGGTGAAGCCACCCCCAGCACCAATGCAGCCAGAGCTCTGGCTCCTTGGGCAAGCTGGAGAGGAGGAGGCACTTCAGCAGGGGCTGGGGGTACCATGTGATTTGCCTGAGCAACTGCTTCTGTTAACGAAGTCCTGTGCCTGGTGGGAACTCCAGTTGGCCATGAGGAGAATGCACCCATGTCCTCACGCATGTGACTGGGCCTCCTCCTCATCTTGTGGCAGCGCCAGACACTCCAGAACACGGATTCAGGAAACTTGGACTGGGTCTGAACCAGCAGGAATCATGCCAAGAAACATCCTCCCACCGTCCACCTCTTCTCTCCCTCTCTCTTCGCTCCCTCCCTCTTCCCCGTCCCTCTTCTCCCCTCCCCCGTCCCCCTTTTCCTCCTTCTCTCTGATCACCAATCTTCCGAGTTATCACTGCCAAGTGAGACTGACTCAAGCTGTTATTGAAAATACGGCCACATCGAATGTTTTTCTGATAAAAAGAAGAACATAAGTAATTGGGGCAGGAGGCGAGGTGGGGACCTGGTGGATGCCCTGGAGTCAACACTAGGGTGGATTTGCTTGGGCAGAGCTAAGCCAGTGAGGCCATCTCCACTCAGGCCCGATGGGGTGGAGGGCACTGCCTTGATCCAATGGAGCCCGTGGACGGTGCCCTTTCCCGGACCTGATGCCTCTCCCACCCCTGCCCCTGTTGCCCCAGAGCCAGGTGAAGGCAGATAGCTCAGGGTCACCTCAGACCTCCACTGGGAGAGCATCCAAAGCCATACCAGTAGCAGTAGCAGTGCTTCATGTTCTGAAGATCTACTGTGTGGATAAAAATGCCTCATCCATTCTAACTGCTATGGAATATTTGCTCATACACATTTATCACACCTTTTCCAGGTTGTAGTTTTGTGAAATAAAATATTTATTAGTTTTTGTTATGAAAGGGTTGTATGATCATTGTAAAAAAATTAGAAAATTGTTTTCTAATGTTTTCTAAGTTTCTAGTTTTTCTAAAAAATTAGAAAATTAGAAAAATGTAGAAAATTGTGAAGAGGAAAATAAAAACTCCCTCCCTCAACCCACAGATTCCCATCTTCTAAGATAATCACCTAATTATCTGCAGTTTTGTTTCCTACTTATTTTACTGAAAATCATTTCATGCTCATTTCTTTATATGTTGTCAACTGAAGATTCATGAGATTCATAGACATGGAAGGGAGAGCTTTATTTCTCTAAAGAGTTGAAGCCTGCAAGTAACCATCCACAGGCTGGGAGGCGTGGCCTCTGCCCTAAACCAGAAGCACGTACTTTGAGGGTGGGGAGGATGAGACAGGAACTGCTGACCAGGGTGGCTGAGAGGCTACAGGAGGCGCTGTGAGTACGCTACGAGAGTGAGGGGCACGCATGCACGGTGAGCTCACGTGTGTGGTTACATGTGTCCCGTGTTCACTTCGGGGTGGAGACTTAACATTTAAGTGCATTGAAATGAGGCTCTGTAGGTCAAAAGGTGAAATGAAGGACACAGAGGCATCCTGTGTGCAGCCTCTACACCAGCCAGAGCCAGTCCCCAGCCGGGGTCTGTTACCAGGAAGGAATGCTGGTTGGTTGGTGTGTCAAAACTGCATGAGGGGTGGGGGAGTGTGGCAAAGCTTTCAAAAGGGCTTTCTGTTTATCCTGAAGAAAGAAACTCAATGGCAATGGTTAGTGAGGGAGGGGGCATAATGAGGCATGTCCGGCATTTCATCCCTTCATGGCTGGGAACCCAGTGTTTAAGGTTTCTCTGGAGTCCCCTTGGCCAAAAAGGGGTTCATTTGGTCAGTTGGAGGTCTTGGGATTGTGTTTTTATTTCTCAATGTTCGAATATTCTTTAAAAGTTCAATTTACACTTCTGCCTGGTGCTGTAAGTTACAAATGTGGGGACATGGATTTCACCATTTCCTCCCATCAAACAGCTACATTGTTTTTAGTTTGCCATTGCAGGTAACATTGTATTGGGTGGCCTCCTTCACAAATTCCTCTTTATGTTTGTAAGTGATTCCTGAGCTTCCCTGGAAGAGGGATGGAACTGCTTTTGTTCTTAGAAGAGCAGCCGCTCAGAAAGCTGTTGCCAGCCCACATGCCCACCAGCCACACAGGGGCAAGCTCGTTGCCTTTCCAAACTGTAGCAAACTGAAAAACGAAGTCTCATGATGACTTCAGTGTTTGTTTCCTTGGCCATGGGCAAGGTTGACATCTGTGTTGAATGTCTATCGTTATATTTCTCTTTTCATCATGATGATGTTTTCTTGATTAGTAAGAGCTTTTCTCTGTGAAGGATATGTTTTCTCTGTAATTTTGCTGCAAACATTCACCCAGTTTGCTATTACATTTATTTGTTTTTTGATTTATTTTTTGAGATGGAGTCTCGCTCTGTTGCGCAGGCTGGAGTACAGTGGCATAGTCTTGGCTCACTGCAACCTCTGCCTCCTGAGTTCAAGCCATTCTCCTGTCCTAGCCTCCCAAGCAGCTGGAACTACAGGCGCATGCCACTACGCCTGGCTAAGTTTTGTATTTTGAGTAGAGATAGGGTTTCGCTATGTTGGCCAGCCTGGTCTCGAACTCCCGACCTCAGATGATCTGCCCACCTTGGCCTTCCAACATGCTGGGATTACAGGCATGAGCCACTGTGCCCGGTCCTGTTTTTTGATTTACAGAAGCTTAACATTTATACGTAGTAAAAGAAAAAAAAAGTACATTCTTTTCTTATTTAATAGTGTAATTAGGAATCTTTGTCATTGGAATGGCCTGCTCCACGGTGTAGGTGTAGGTGATACCTGCCCAGTGGTGTTTCCTGCCCAGTGGTGTTTCAAGCACTGTACTCACTGCTGGGCCTCCAGCCATGGCCCATGTCCTTAACTGCCTCTGCTCCCCTGGAGCTCGCAACCTCAGCAGGATGGGGGTGGGGTGGGGTCTAGACATTGGGTCCATTCCCTTCTGACTCATCTGCTGCTAGAAATTATTTGTGGCATCCAGGGGGCATTGTGTGCATGTGCTGTGGGGTAAGCACAGGGCAGGGCACCTGTGGGTGATGAACAGGTATGCCTGAGGGTGCTCACCGCCCCTGTAAGCAGGTGGCAGCAGGTCCTGGCTATCCAGAGCACAGGACATTCAGATGTGGAAGCTGGGCTGGGACAGGCGGCCCCTTTGCACCTGCAGCGGAGCTGGCTTGGTGTTGGGCTGGAGGTAAGGACAACCAGTTGGAGAGAGGACGATGAGGGTGGACGAAGTTGCCCCTGAATGGAGATGCAGGCTCTGAGAGTCTTCCATGGCCTTCCTAACAATGCCCTCCTACAGGCAGGCCCAGGCCCACTGAGGTTTCCTCCTGCAAACAGCCCACCTGCCACCCACCCCAGGCACTGGCTGTCTCCTAAGAAACCAGCCTCCAACTCTTGGGCTGCAAAAGGAGATTGTGGCCACACTAGTTTCCAGGTTTGAAGTACCCCAAGCCAGTGGGACATGGTGTAGGAAGTGGCCTTTCTAGTGTTTCCCTCCAGAAGGCTGTGGGGAGGTGCAAGGGGCAGGCCTGTAGCCCTACCAGGCGGCCACAGTGAGGCTGGCTGGCCCAACTCGCCCCTCCCAGGAAAGGGGATGGTGGATGGAGCCCCCCTTGGCCTCTGGTACCCAGGGAGCCACTGGCAGGAGGCAGCCTCAAGTTCAGGCTGTTTGTCAGTTGGGCTAGACCAGTTGTCCCAGATGAAAGGGGTTGCCAGGCAGCTTTCTCTTGAGGCCTCCTCGTGGCTGTTGACCAGAAGGCCACCTGCCCATGGGCTGTCATGTCTGTTTCCTGGAGCCTCAGGCCCACTCAATGGGCAGCACCCTGCACGGACTCTGAACACTGCGTGGGGCCTGGGCATGGACACTGGGGGCTCCTGGCTGGCTGGGATGTGGCTGGGTCCTGAAGGGCCCTCTGTGAGGGGCCCTCACCGTGTTTCTCCAAGGGTCTGGGTGAGCCCAGGGTCCACTGAGGTAGAGGAGGGTTGTACCTGATGACACTTCTACACACATCTGCCTTCCAAACATGCATATACACGTTCACACGTGTGCACACAGCACATGTACCCATATGCATGTTCACACAAGCACACACAG
Source organism: Colobus angolensis palliatus (assembly GCF_000951035.1). Taxonomy (NCBI): domain Eukaryota; kingdom Metazoa; phylum Chordata; class Mammalia; order Primates; family Cercopithecidae; genus Colobus; species Colobus angolensis. The sequence goes on from NW_012116910.1 coordinate 1,467,316, forward strand.
AGCCTGTGCACAGGGGTAGATGCCTTTTGCATTTTCAAGGGCTCCATTGCTCTCTGCATGTAACACGCCCCACTTCCTGGACCCTGAGCTGAGCTTGATTTAATGTTCTGCTGTTGCTGTCTTGAAATTCTTAACTTTTGAACAAGGGGCCGGCCCTACATGGACATCTTGCCCTGGGTCCTGGAAGTTTCTTGGCAGGTCCTGCTTCCATGGCCTCTTATGCAGCAGGATCTATCCTAACAGAAGGCCAGCCTGGGAGCTGGTCCTTCCTCGCTCCTGGATGAGAATGGGCATCAGCCCTGCCAAGTGCTCCCTGCTCCTCTCCCCTCCTCTCTCCCATTCGTTCTCCCTTCCCCTCCCTCCTCTCTCCCCTGGTCTCTCTCTCCTCTCTCTCCTCCTCTCCTGTCTCTCTTCCCTCCTTTCCTCTCCTCCCTTCCCTCCTCCCCTGGAGCCTGCAGGTACCTCCCATTTATAAAATTTTCTTGCCGTGTAAGGGTCTCTGCAATTTGCAGACAGAGTTCAGTCTTTGGGACCAAGCCCGGTGAGGGGGCAGTGCATGCTGGGTCCTGGTTGTCATTCCCATCCCACCGCTGACTCATTGGCCCTGCTGAACCTGTGTCACTTGTTCCTCCAGACCCTGTGTCTCTTCCACATTGGGCAACTTGAGAGCGACAGGTTGAGAGGTACTCAACTCCAGTACTCTCTATCAACCAAGTCTAAAGAAATGGGTTTAAAGAGGTCGCTGCTGCTATCCGGCTGCTTCCTGCTTGCACAAGCTCTCCTGGAAATGACCAGATTCCATAATCCTGGCTGACATTCAGGGAGTGGGGGTGGAGGTTGAACTCCAGCCTTCTCCTCCCTGCTGTTTCTCTAAGAGTAGAGGATGAGCTGTCCTCTCTGCACTCACCCCGGAAATGGTTTCCTCGGGAACAGCCTGGGTGAGGACCAGGAGATGGCTCTGTGCCCATCCAGCTGCTCATGGCTGCTCAGTCGGGTCTCATGATCTGGGGTCATTTTTTTTTTTTTTTTTTTTTTTTTTTTTTTTTTTTTTTTTTTTTTTTTTTTTTTTTTTTTTTGAGATGGAGTCTCACTCTGTCCCCCAGGCTGGAGTGCAGTGGTGCGATCTCGGCTCACTGCCAGCTCCACCTCCCGGGTTCATGCCATTCTCCTGCCTCAGCCTCCCGAGTAGTGGGACTACAGGCGCCTGCCACCATGCCTAGCTAATCTTTTGTATTTTTAGTAGAGATGGGGTTTCACCGTGTTAGCCAGGATGGTCTCAATCTCCTGACCTCGAGATCCCCCTGCCTCGACCTCCCAAAGTGTTGGAATTACAGGCATGAGCTACCGTGCTCAGGTCATTTTCTTCTGAACAAAACAGACCCCAAATCCAGGATTCTCCTTCATGGGATCCCAGGACTAGACAAGGGTCCTCAGGGTGAACACCTGATGTGGCCCAGGCCTTCCAGCAACAGTCAGTCCTCAGAGGCTGGGAACTGCAGAACCCTTCCCCACTCCCTGGTAACTCAAAGTTGCCGAGCATGTCCCACCGTTCCCGAGAGCAGGGACCCCATCTTACTCAGGGCATGCAGTAAGTGCTTAATAACCATGCTGCACTGTGGAATGGAACGGACCTGTTCTCTTTCCTGGGTTTTCCAAGTGTCCATAGATACGTCCCAAGTGGGAATGCACTTAAAAAAATCAGCTCCTCTTCTACACAAGCCCGCCCTCCCTTGCCTGTTGCCCTGGCCACCTGCTTCTCCCCAGTAAGGGCAGGGGCTGCTGGCTGCTCGGCAGTGATGGACAAAACAGCCGCGCTCTGCTGCCCCTGGGGGTTTCCGTCCTGGGCTTCCCTCCGGCAAGCCCATGGACACTTGGTGCTAAACAGTCTGCACCCAACAGAAATTGCCTGTTTAATTTTAATGCTTATAACTTCCAGGAACTTCATGAAAGATAAGCCCCTCTCCGGGGATTCTAGTTGCCAGTTATTCCTGGTTATTTCCCACCCTACTGGATATCTCAGCTCATGGCCTGTCAGCTGCACACGGGGCTCAGCCCCCAGAGCTGCGTTTCTGCTCCTTGGCAGCGATTCCTTCAGTCTCACTGAGGAGTCAGGAGGCAGAGAATGTTCTGTGGGACCACAACCGAGACAGAAGAGCTCTGGATTGAAGGGGTTAAAAACCACCACTTTTATTTAAAATAAAACAAAACAAAACAGCACAACAGGAGAGACCTGTGGTTCTGTTCCTGTGCCACTGAGGGATGCCCGACCTTGCACAACTTAGGTCATCTTGATTTCTTTATTGCAGAGGCTGGGGGTGGCGCCATGCTTCTTCTGATGGGACCTGTGCAGGAAGGGTCGCCCAGGTGGGCACAGTGCCACTTTCTTTGTTCTCCCTGGAAGATGGGCTTGGTCTGCTGTCCACACATCTCAGTCCTCACTTGCCCATGTACCCAGGCCTGGGCACTCCACCTCCCCTTGGGCCAGACAGACCCTGATGCTGCCTGGGAGCCTGCAGAGAGAGGCGGTGCAGATGGGCTTGGTGAAGGCCACCAGGTTCCAGAAGCCCCCCTGCCAGGGCATCCTCTTGGCTCAGTCCCATGGGATCACTGTGGGGAGCAGGAAGTATCTGGGCTGGGCCCCCTGATCTTCAGGGCTAACCCTGGGCCAGGATGGAGATGAGGCGTACGGTGGAATTCTGCACCAGTGAGAAGTCCTGGAAGGGCTGAGAGCCCAGGAACGGATTGCATTGGTTTCGTTCTGATCATCAGAGGGTGTGATGGGTGTGTGGGGTCTCATCGCGAGGCTCCCGTGCTCTAGCACCCAGGGGCTCTACATCTGCCCACTGGTCCCGACCCCTCCTGGGGGTGGGGGTGACACTGGGGGAGGAAGCGGAGGCCTCCCAGGGCCAAGCTCCATCTGTCTCATGCACCTCCCTGAGCTCACCACGGGCTGTGGGCCGTGGCTGGTGGACCAGGTGTGGTAGGACCCCAGGCCTGGCCCCACAGCTTGTGGGCAGTGGTGGGGACAGGACGTGACAGCCAACCTCCTCTGGTACAAGCCTGTCTGCACCTGCCCCATGTGACTGGGAGGCTCAGCTTCCCAAGCATAGCTGAGCTCCAGGGACGGCCACTCCTTATAAACCTAAAAATCAGCCGGGCGCGGTGGCTCACACCTGTCATCCCAGCACTTTGGGAGGCTGAAGTGGGCGGATCATGAGGTCAGGAGATAGAGACCATCCTGGCTAACATTGTGAAACCCCGCCTCTACTAAAAAATACAAAAAAAAAATTAGCCGAGCGTGGTGGCGGGCGCCTGTAGTCCCAGCTACTTGGGAGGCTGAGGCAAGGGAATCGCTTGAACCGGGGAGGTGGAGCTTACAGTAAGCTGAGATGGTGCCACTGCACTCCAGCCTGGGTGACAGAGCGAGACTCCATCTCAAAAAAAAAAAAAAAAAGGAGAACATGAGTTCCTCTGTGGTTGGGGGGAGGGTTCTATAGGCATCAGTCAGGTGTTCTGGTAAGAAGAACATGAATTCCTCTGTGGCTGGGTGGAGGGTTCTGTAGACATCAGTCAGGTCAATACTGATCGATGTTGTCCAGTGTTCTTTCTTGCCAGTTTGTCTGCCTGTTCTTTTTTCAATTATTGAGAGAGTGGTGTTGAAATCTCTTACTGTAATTGTGATTTAAAAATGTTCTCCTTGCAGTTCTATCAATTTTTTTTTTTTTTTTTTT
>NW_012116910.1:1471751-1473311 GCF_000951035.1 Colobus angolensis palliatus
AAAAAAAAAAAAAAAAAAAAGCATATATTTGGCTCTGCCTTTTTATCCAAACTGACAGCCTCTACCTCTTAATTAAGGTGTTTACAATATTTACATTTAATGTAACTGTTGATATGTGGGTTTAAATCTTCCATCTCACTATTTGTTTTCTATTTGTCCTGTTTTCCATTCATTTTTTTCATTTTTATGACTTCTTTATGGATGAATTGAATATGGTTTATGATTTATTTTTTCTCTTTCATTGGATTATTAGCTATAACTTTGTTATTTTAGTGTTTGCCTTAGAGGTTACAGCATACGTCTTTAACTTATCATGGTCTATCTTGAAGTGATATCATATCAATTTATGTGTAGTGTAAGGGCCTTATGACATTTTACTTCCGTATCTCCTTTCCTGACCTTTGTGGTGGTGGTATTGTATTACTTATACTATGTTACAAATCTCAAGTACATTGCTATCATTTTTGTTTGAAACAGTTGATTATCTTTTCATAAAGACTTATATAATGAGAAAAAGTCTCTATTTAGCCACACACTTACCACTTTTGATCCTTTTGATTCCTTTGTGAAAATCCAGATTTCCAGCTGAAGGACTTCTTCTAACCTTTCTTGTAGTGCAGATCTGCTGTGATTAATTATTTTAGCTTTTGTCTGAAGAAATCTTTATTTTGTTTTTGTTTTCAGAAGACAATTTCACTGGGTAAAGAATTTTAGCTTGATTGTTTTTTAATGTTGGCACTTTAAAAATTTTGCTCCATTGTTTCCTGCTTGCATTGTTTTCAGCAAGAAATCTGCGGTCATCCAATATTTATTCTTCTACATCATGTGACTTATTTCTGTGATTGCTATTAAGATTTTCTCTTTAGTATTGTTTTTAAGCATTTGATTATGATGTACCTTGGTATAGCTTTATTCTTGTTTATTGCACTTGAAGTTTGTTGAGGATCACAGATCTATGAGTTTATAGTTTTCATCAAATTTGGAAATATTTCAGCCATTGTTTTTTCAAATTTAAATCATATATCCTTCCCTCCTTTAGGATTACACTTCACACATACAGTCCACTTCCAGTTTTTCCACCGTTCTTTTGTGCTGGCTTCACTTTTACAGTCTTTTTTCTTTATGTGCTCACCTCCCAACCCTTCTCTCTGTAAAGCCCTCTTGTCTCCTATAGTCTTCTGTGACCATTGGCATCCTGAGCCCACCCAGACTCCCACATTTACCTCCTTAACTCAGGGAGTCTGCTGGATCCTCTCAGGTAACCATGCCTCGCCCTGCAACTTTGACACTTGTAGAAAGTATGCTGAGGGTGAACACAGGCTCATCTTGTTCGTTTTCGATCTCTTAGGTATCTCTCTCCTTTGGTGCCTTCCGTACAGTGTCTTGAAAACCAGTGTTTCATATATTTTGTCTCATATTTTATTTGTTTCAGTTGGGAGGGTAAATCTGATCTCTTTACTCCATTTTGCCTGGAAGCAAACATGTTGTACAGAATATTTTAATTGAAAATTATGTTTGAACAGATAACTTCTTCCCTTTTTATTCTTTTTTTTTTTTTTT
>NW_012116910.1:1474611-1477390 GCF_000951035.1 Colobus angolensis palliatus
AGAGCTGCTGTCGGAAGCGCAGGGTGGGCAGGAGTGGAGCTGGGGGCTGTGGTCAGAAGTGCCCCCCGCACTGCTCAGGATAATGCAAGTGGGGCAGGAGGGTCTGCTGGGGACAGATCCCAGGAGCAGGTTCTTCGCTTTTCCAGGTGGTTTTAAAAATCAGCTGGCACAAAACATCTCTCTTTTCTAAGCAGGCATGCTGGAACAGTGTTTTCCCTTTCAGCAAAAAAAAAAAAAAAAAAAAAAGAAACAGAGCTTCTCTTTGGCTCTAAAGACGAGTGGCTCTGACTCAAAGACAGTCGAAGAAGAGGAGAACATCGTGTTCTTTTGTTCCTGAACCTTTTTCTCCCGCCTTTTCTCGTGTGCGTGTGGGGTTCGCTCAGAGCATAGTGAGGGGAGGGGAGGGGTGCTGGGGGCTTGATGCTGCCCACAAGGGCCCCAGACCAAAACGCATCATTTTTTCCTGCTCAGTTTTGAAGGAAAATTAAAGACAGAAGGGAAGGGGCTGTATTTCAGTCTCCCAGACGGCTCTTGCCAGCCTCCAGAGAAAAGGCAGCTTTCTTCCCTAGAAAATTGGCAGGGCAAAAGAAGGAAGTCGACTTGGAAAGGCCAGTGACAGACCTCGTGCCCCTCCTCTGGGAGGCTGCAGGTCAAAGGCTCCCCCTGGCTTCAGGGGACACGGCTCAAGCCTGGACAGAGCCCATGGCCAGCCTGAAGGCCTCGCTCACTCCCAGCATCCACAACTGGGGCAAGAGCGGCTGCTCCCAAGAAGGAAAACACACACAGCCTAACTTTGCACCGTGAAGGGAGACTTCTCTTTAATGCCTAACTAGACACTTATCTTCCAACCTCCTCAAAATGCCTTCAACAGAAGTGCCTGGAAGACACGGAGCCCCAGCCACCCACAGGCTCCTACAGGATGCAGCTGCACCAGGCAGCCCATTCCAGGGGGCCCAGGCCAAGGAGGGGCCGGATGCTTCCCCTGAGGATGAAAGGGGATGTCTGGTAGAGGGGGAGGGTGAGGTGGGACTCGCTGGTGGCTGTTAAAGGAGCTAGTGCCTCGGTTCCTGCAGGAAAAGTGCTTTGAGCCTTGCCTGGCCTGGTGAAGAAGGAAGGCGGTTGGCGGGCATTTTTGGAAGCTCACTGAGATGCCGTTTAGCTTCAGCGAGCGTTGGATGTGGACCTGAAAACCTGGGAAGATGGAGCGAGAAGAGGGGTGATCATTCCCCTCAGGAACCCACAGCAAGGTGGCCCCGGGGCCAGAAAGGCAGAAGCTGCCAGGCCGCAGGGCTGAGCCTCCGCTCACATCTGGGGGGCCCACGTGGGATAGAGAGTGAGCATGGCGCCTGCCTTGGGGCTGTGCTTCCACTGACTTTGTGACCAGGAACAAAGCCCACTGAGGGGAAGACAGGGCGCACTTGGCATCTGCATCTCACCCTGCAGGAATTCCACACTCAGTCCAGACCTCCAGCTGAGGCCACGCTTCTCCTGACCTTCGCTGACCACCCTCTTACGGAAGGAGAGGGCGTCTCGGGAAGACTCTCCGAGGCTTAGTCTGTCCTGGATGCGGCTGAGCTGTGAAGAGGAGAGTCCACCTGCCGAGTCTCTTCCTTCCGCCCGGTACCAGTGATGTCCCCAGGTTGAGCTCTGCGTGACTGGCCTCTGGGTGTCACTCGGCAGGTTTTATAAACAGCTGCGGAGCTCAGGTGGTTGCCTCCTATTCACACTGTTTGGCAAAGGAGGCGCGGGTCAGGTGAGGCTGAGCACTTCCGATTCCAGCTCCGCTTTTCAATGGGCAGTGACTCGGCGCCGACTGTGATCCCAAAAAGCACAGGAGGGGCTTCTGGACCCGGGGCAGAACCTTCTTCCCAAGCATGATGGGAGCCCCGCACCAGCCCCTCATACCACACCAGCCTCCACAGGACCCCACCTCCCGCCATGGCCCACCCCCACGCTCCTGGCTGCTGGGGCAGCCCCGATACACCCCTGCCTCACACGGCCTTTCCCAGGGGCCCCCAGCCCCCACCCTCCTACCACACAGGCCCCAGGGGGTCCCCAGCCTAGTGGACAAGACCCCATGTCAAGGCTTCTGCCTGTTGGCTCTCCGCACCCCTCCCACCCATGCCACCGCCTCTCACCTGGTCACTTCATGTCCTTCCCACTGTTTGGGCTCCCAGCCCTGGTCCTCAGGGGACAAGTCCCTCCTCTGTGGTTCATTCCACCACAGGCTCCAGGATACCAGGAGCAGGGTGGCCACCAGAGAGCTTTGAAAGCAGCGTGACCCAGAGGGAAAGTTGGGACGGCTCTGCACACACATACCTGTACACACACGGACATGCACGCGCACACATGTGTGTGCACAATGAGGTCGCCCCATTGCTCCTTGCTGGCAGCCAGGAAGCAAAAGGCACCTTCAGGCCCTAAGAATGGAGAGGGCTTCCTGCACCCCCCCCTCCAGGGACCCCCTCCCCAGGGACCCCCACCTCTGCAGTCTTCTCTGTGCTGGAGCCAAAGCACACAGCCTCGCCCCAAATTCCAAACGCAAGAGCCAGCCCCCAGCGATTGTGGGAACAGGAATTCTCCTCCACAGCCCAGGCCAAGGGGGCTGGTGACAGAGCTGGTGCGGCTGCAGCCAGGACAGGTCCACGGCCCTCCCCCACGCTGCTCCAGGGCCTGCTCCCATAGGAGCTTCCTAGGAGGGGAACGGTTGCACTCAGCCCTCACAGCCAGATGCTATGATAAGTTGCCATAGACTCGGTGGCTCAGAACAGCACATGCG
>NW_012116910.1:1477725-1482772 GCF_000951035.1 Colobus angolensis palliatus
GCTGGCAGCCAGGAAGCAAAAGGCACCTTCAGGCCCTAAGAATGGAGAGGGCTTCCTGCATCCCCCCTCCAGGGACCCCCTCCCCAGGGACCCCCTCCCCAGGGACCCCCACCTGTGCAGTCTTCTCTGTGCTGGAGCCAAAGCACACAGCCTCGCCCCAAATTCCAAATGCAAGAGCCAGCCCCCAGCGATTGTGGGAACAGGAATTCTCCTCCGCAGCCCAGGCCAAGGGAGCTGGTGACAGAGCTGGTGCGGCTGCAGCCAGGACAGGTCCACGGCCCTTCCCCACGCTGCTCCAGGGCCTGCTCCCATAGGAGCTTCCTAGGAGGGGAACGGTTGCGCTCAGCCCTCACAGCCAGATGCTATGATAAGTTGCCATAGACTCGGTGGCTCAGAACAGCACATGCGTGTTCTCTCATAGTCTGGAGGCTGGAGGTCCAGAGTGCGTCTCACTGGGCTGAGGTCCAGATCTGGACAGGGCTGTCTCCTCTTGGAGTACCCAGGGCAGACTCCGTTCCTCACCTCTTCTAGCTCCCAAGGTGCCAGGCTTGTGGCCTGTCCTCTGTCCTCACCACCAGCGGTGGCCCCTGGAGCCCTCCTCCCACCCTTCCTTCCCACTCTCTTCTACTTAGAAGGACCCAGTGGTCACCCTGGGCCGCCTGCAGCCCCTGGGATCCTGTCCTCACCTCCACTCGGGCGAGTGGCAGCCGCGGCTCTGTAGAACCTGACATAATCAGGATGTGGACGTCCCTCCCGATCACACCAGGCTGATCACTTAGTTTTTAGGTGGGAACAAAGGTGATGTTGGAGAATGTGCACAAGACGGTTCTGGACTCAGGGGCAGCAGGACTGACCCCAGCTGCTCAGAGGAGCCAGAGCTCCTGGGCCCTCCTCTCACCAAGTTTCACACCCACTCTCTCCATCCCTGCTCCCCTTACGCCCGTCCCTGCAGCTCCCGGGACCTCAGTCTCCATCTTCACTTCCCCAGAAAGGGCCTGTGAGAGCCACGTGCTGGGACTGTGGGGTATCCAGAGGGGGCTGAAGAGACACAGAGACAGAGGCAGAGACAGAGAGACACAGAGAGAGACAGGAACAGAGAGACACACAGAGACAAAAAGAAGCAGAGGCAGACAGTGAGAGACAGAGAAACACAGAGACAGAGACAAAAAAAGAGACATAGAAACAGAGACAGAAAGACACAGACAGAGACAGACAGACGGCAAGAGACACAGGAGGAGTGGCCCATGTCTCCTCACCCAATGGCTTTGCAGGAGCCTCCCCCACAGGCTCCTCCCCACTCCTGCCAACACTCTGTGTGGGGAGGGTCCCGGGGTGTCGGGGGCAGGGAGACCCTGGTAGAACAGCCTGTCGCTTGCTTTTGCGTGGCCCGTGTCAGGTGTGAGAACTGGCTGTTGGCGATGCGGTCCTAGGAAAGTTTTCACACATTGTTTTTATTTCCCAGTCGCTTTTAACCCAGGGGAGCAGATCCCAGCCCGATTCTCTGCGGCCTGCCAGGGCTGTCCCATGCGGGCTTCACGTGTGAATTTCGGGGGCGGGGGGTGCGTCACAGACACACAGTCCATGGCATTTGTGTATCCGTCTCTTTACCCACTCCCAGGTCAAGACAGAGAGTGGTGCAGACATCCCCGGGGGCACCGTGGGCCCCCGACCAGACACCCCCTCGGTTACTTCCACTGCGGCCGCACTGCTTTCTGCTGTGCCTTGGCTTCAGGTAGACACAACTGCACCTGCCCCCTCCTCTCGGCTGTCCTGCTGCGGGGGCAGCCTGGCGTGATAGCTCGGGTTTCTCTCTCTGCTGCTGGCTGTGAGGGCGGCTTCCCGCCTGGTGGTGTTGCGGGGGCAGCACGGAGGACACTCGTGCTTGGGGCTGTCAGTGGCCTATGGAGTCTCTCACATCGGGTGTCACTGGCGTGGGGTGGGTGCGTCTGGACGTTGGTGGAGGCCCTGCCCTCCCACAGCTTCACCTTCTCAGCATTCCCACTTAGGTTTGAGATCCATTTTAAACTTATTTTTGTCATGTGAAGTGTGGGCCAAAGTTCACTTTCTCTCTCTCTCTCTCTCTCTCCTGATCCACTACCCTTAGCCAATCTTGGGAACACCATTTCCCTTGCCAATCTTTGTTCTAGAATTGGCATAAGATCCACGTCTGCTTTTGGCCAGTGAGACTCAGGGAGGGGACTTCTGTGGCTTCCAGGAAACTGCTTCAGGGACAGCAGGTGGGGAGTCCCCTTCTTCTGTCCTCCCTGGAGTGTGCGGTGAGGGAGTGTGCTGCTGCAGCCGCCACTGGCAGCCACTTTGCCCTCTCGAGGAAGCCAGCCTGAGGACAAAGCTAATCCCAGAGCTGAGCAGAGCCGGAGTATTGAAGAGACAGGCGGAGGACAGGAAGGGGCTCCACAGCTTGATGGGCAAAGGCGCAGAGCTGGAGCCTTGAGCACCCTGTGCCTGAAACCCACCCTGAGGTGGACTTGCTGTCATGGGAGGCGGTCCCTTGCTTTGCTGTCACTTACAGTCAAAGCATCTTCTTCCACACAGGAGTCACTTAATGTGATGTGAAGTGCTTGTATTTAAAGGCAGGGCATGGGCAGTGGGGAGACTGGGAATGGGCACACCCACAGCCACAGGAGGTGGGAGAGGCATGTTTTCATGTCTCTCTCTGTGTCTGTCTCTGTCTCTCCTTGTCTCTCTGTATCTCTCTCTGAGACTGAGGTTAGGACACAGGAGGCCTCCCCCAGTGGTGGGGCAGTCTGTGACAAACCGGTGTGGGGCCAGTGGTGGGGGTAAGTTGATGACACCCCTGTGACGCCCGGCCTTGAACTCTTTATTGGGGCTGGAGAGGAGTGGGGTGTGGGTGGGGTCGGGTCTGGGTGGGCTGGCCTTGGAGGGACCTGGGTTTTGAGAGACATGGTTAGAAGTGGCTGCATGGATGGAAAGGGGGTGGGAGCGAGGCTGTCACGAGAGGGTCACTGTGGGAGGTGGCTCGGGCACCACCTACATGCCTGGAGAAATACTGGGGGAAGGGGGTTCTGTGGCACCTTCCAGAGCTCACTCCTGGGAGGAAGGCCTGTGAGGTTGAGCAGGACTAAGCTCGGGGCAGGGAATGCAGGAGCCCCTGAAGAGCTTCCTGGTGTCACCGTGGCATCCACAGCCCCTGCAGGCTGCGTCCCCAGTGCTGTCCTGCAGGGTGGGTGGGGGGGGGGAGCGGGGCGCAGATTAACCCATCACCCCCTGTCTGCAGGGAAGCACAGAAGAGACCTCCTCAGGGCAGCTGGTTCTCCCACCTCCCTGGTATCCTGTTGTGGCCCAGAGAAGGGACCCCCATCTGCCACCTGCAGACCTGGGGCCACAGACTCTGCAGAAAACCCTTTATGGCCACCGAGACTTCCATGGCCTACTCTGAAAGAAGAATGCATTGTCCCTCGGGAAAGCATTTAATGAGACGCACCAGCCAAGACAGTATACGATAAATAAATAAGGCACAATCGAACCTTTTCTTTTAGACATTTCCAGCTCTACTATTTTTAAAACCCGTGTCCTGGCACTGTCTTCCTTCCCCACTCCCTGTCTCCTTTGTAACTTCTCAGTTCTCACATAAGCTATTTATTAAATATCAATTTCAGGAATAAGAAATTATTTCCATCAAAATCAAGAGGAAAAGAAAACATGGCAAGTAAACTAGAACATTTTAAACTTACTCCTGTTTTTTCTCTTTTTTGTTTTTTTGGTTTGTTTGTTTGTTTGTTTTTTGAGACAGTGTCTCGCTCTTGTTGCCCAGGCTGGAGTGCAGTGGCACAATCTCAGCTCACTGCAACCTCGGCCTCCAGGCCCGCCTCCGGGGTTCAAGCGATTCTCCTGCCTCAGCCTCCTGAGTAGCTGGGACTACAGGCGCCCACCACCACGCCCAGCTAATTTTTTGTATTTTTAGTAGAGACAGGTTTTCACCGTCTTAGCCAGGACGGTCTCCATCTCCTGACCTCGTATCCGCCCACCTTGGCCTCCCAAAATGGTGGGATTACAGGCGTGAGCCACCACGCCCGGCCCTTACTCCTATTTCAAAAGGCAGTGCAACACATTTTTGCAGGGCTAACAGGCAGTGCCCACAGAGACAAGCAAAGATTTGATGCCCAAGCTGTGGAATCAAGTGATTTATCAGCTAATGCCAAGCTTAGACCATCCTGTCACCCACCTGCCCTCCACCCGGGAGTCTCATGGACGAGGACAGGGTCTTGAGCAGAGGCTGCATTGCAACAGCCACCCAAGGAGGAAGGCAGCGGTTTGCTGCAGCTGAGCGGCTCTGAGGCATCTGTGCCCTCCAAGGAGGCAGAGCCGTGAGAAGGAAAGCAGGGCCCACCACGGCTGTGGCTCACCTGGCAGCACAGGCCACCCACAAAGTTGGACAGGAACGCTACTGGCATGTGAAGAGGCCAGTGCTGCATGGCTGCAAGTCTCCTGAGCTGCTGGGGGGAAAGTAGGACTTGTCAAACACACTGTGGAAGGAAGACCCCACTGTAACAGCAACCAGCAGCATGCAGTACCCAGATTTATGAAACATTCAGTTAGTGTGAGTGTACCTGCCGGCCTCCTGTCACAGGTGAGGCTGAGCGTCTCCCACTCACCCATCATGGGAGGCTGAGCGTCACCCACTCACCCGTCACAGGGGAGGCTGAGCGTCACCCACTCACCCGTCACAGGAGGCTGAGCATCTCCCACTCACCCGTCACAAGGAAGGCTGAGCGTCTCCCACTCACCCGTCACAGGAGGCTGAGCGTCTCCCACTCACCTGTCACGGGAGGCTGAGTGCCACTCACTTACCCATCACAGGAGGCTGAGCATCACCCACTCACCCATCACAGGGGAGGCTGAGCGTCACCCACTCACCCATCACAGGGGAGGCTGAGCATCACCCACTCACCCGTCACGGGAGGCTGAGCGTCTCCCACTCACCTGTCACAAGGAAGGCTGAGCATCTCCCACTCACCCGTCAGGGGAGGCTGAGCATCACCCACTCACCCGTCACGGGAGGCTGAGC
>NW_012116910.1:1482822-1492621 GCF_000951035.1 Colobus angolensis palliatus
GTCACCCACTCACCCGTCGCGGGAGGCTGAGCATCTCCCACTCACCCGTCACAGGGGAGGCTGAGCGTCACCCACTCACCCATCACAGGGGAGGCCAAGTGTCTCCCACTCACCCGTCATGGGAGGCTGAGCGTCTCCCACTCACCCACTCACCCGTCACAGGAGGCTGAGCGTCTCCCACTCACCCACTCACCCGTCACGGGAGGCTGAGCGTCACCCACTCACCCGTCACGGGAGGCTGAGTGTCACCCACTCACCCGTCACAGGGGAGGCTGAGCGTCACCCACTCACCCATCACGGGAGCCTGAGCGTCTCCCACTCACCCATCACAGGAGGCTGAACAGAGGCTGAGGTGAGACCTATCGGTTGTTCCTTCTGTGAATCATCCATGTCTATCCTCTGCCCGAATGCTAGTTCTCATCTGCTGTGGTTTGAACGTTTGTCCCCTCTCAAACTCATGTTGAAATTTAACTACCATTGCAGCAGTATTAAGAGGTGGGACATTTAAGGAGTGATGAGGCCACAAGGACTCCGCCCTCATAAATGGATGAGTGCTGTTTGTCCCAGGAGGGGGTTCCTGATAAAAGGATGAGTTTGGATGCCCACCCGTGCCCGTGACTTCCGCCCTCTGCCTTCTGCCCTGGGATGGTGAAGCCAGAAGGACCTCACCAGATGCAGGTGCCTTGCTTGGACTCTCAGCTTCTGAAATGCTGAGGGATACATTTCTGTTCTTTATAAATTAACCAGACTGTGGAATTCTATTAAGCAGCATGAAGTGGACTGAGAGGCTGCCTTTTGCTCATGGTTCACGGACGCTGCTGTGTGTCGTAGAGATGAGTCCCTTGCAGGGTTTGGATCTGGAAACGGCCCCTCTGTCTGTTGCGTGGGCACGATGTGGTTAATGTCTTTTGCGGAATACACAAGCCCACTGGTGGTACCCAGTGGTTTTTCACCACGTGGCGTGAGGTTTTCTGGTTGTGAAGCTACGTGACGTTTTCTCCTGTGAGCTTCAAGGCTTTAATCTCACGTTAGGTTTGAACCCAGCTTCCCCTCTTTTTTTGTTTTTGCTTTTTGTTTTTTTTTTCCTGAGACGAAGTTTCACTCTTGTTGCCCAGGCTGAAATGAAATGGCGTGATCTCGGCTCACCAAAACCTCCGCCTCCTGGGTTCAAGCAATTTTCCTGCCTCAGCCTCCTGAGTAGCTAGGATTACAGGCATGCACCACCATGCCCAGCTAATTTGGTGCTTTTAGTAGAGACGGGGTTTCTCCATGTTCGTCAGGCTGGTCTTGAACTTCTGACCTCAGGTGATCCACCCACCCCGGCCTCCCAAAGTGCTGGGATTACAGGTGTGAGCCACTGCACCTGGTCCCAGTTTCCCCTCTTGAATCTGGCATGAGGCAGGGATCCTTCACATTTCCCAGGTGGTGAGGCAGCTCTCATCCCTCATGCTGGCCCTGGCACCCTTTCTCCAAGGATGTGGGGTCCACATTTATCATAGGGGGGTTCCCGTAGGTGATGGTCCTGTCGTATTGGGGTTCCCATAAATGGGGGCCCTTTTTGGCACTTTCTTTTATTCCATTAGTCTGTTTGCCTGTTCATGCATTTTATTGCTTTTCCCCCAAAAAGAATCAATGTGGGAATTTATTTATTTATTTATTTATTTATTTATTTATTTATTTATTTATTTATTGAGATGGAGTCTCACTCTGTCACCCAGGCTGGAGTACAGTGGCACGATCTCAGCTCACTGCAACCTCCGCCTCCCTGGTTCAAGCAATTCTCCTGCCTCAGCTTCCCAAGTAGCTGAGATTACAGGCATCCGCCGCTATGCCTGGCTAATTTTTTGTATTACTTTTTTTTCTGAGATGAAGTCTCACTGTGTTGCCTAGGCTGGAGTGCAGTGGCATGATCTCAGCTCACTGCAACTTCCGCCTCCCAGGTTCAAGCAATTTTCCTGCCTCAGCCTCCCGAGTAGCTGGGATTACAGGTGCCCACCACCATGCCTGGCTAATTTTTTGTATTTTATTTTTTATTTTTTATTTTTATTTATTTATTTATGTATTTATTTATTTATTTATTTATTTATTTATTTATTTATTTATTTATTTATTTATTTATTTATTTATTTTGAGGCGGAGTCTCGCTCTGTCGCCCGGACTGGAGTGCAGTGGCCAGATCTCAGCTCACTGCAAGCTCCGCCTCCCGGGTTTACGCCATTCTCCTGCCTTAGCCTCCCGAGTAGCTGGGACTACAGGCGCCCGCCACCTCGCCCGGCGAGATTTTTTGTATTTTTAGTAGAGACGGGGTTTCACCGTGTTAGCCAGGATGGTCTCGATCTCCTGACCTCGTGATCCGCCCGTCTCGGCCTCCCAAAGTGCTGGGATTACAGGCTTGAGCCACCGCGCCCGGCCCGGGATTTTTCTATGTATCTTTTTGTTCACAATTCCTAGTTAAATTTCACTGTGGTCAGAAACTATGTTCTGTATGTTTTCAACACCACCAATTTTTTGGGAAATCTTTAATGATCCAACGGGCCATTAGTTTTGGTAACGCTCGTTGTCTACTTGGAGAAATTCATAGGCTGAAGTCAGTCCTCACACACAGGGCTCTGTCCATTTTGACCAAGTCAAATTTGTTGATCATTTTCCCCAAACATTGTGCTGGTTTTCTGTTTGCATGGGACACCTTTCCCATCCTTCTGCCTTTAGGCACTGGCACTACTGAGTATCATCTGAAGGAACATATTTGTTTGGTTTTATTTTTATAATCCAACATGACCAATCTTTGTCTTTTAGTTGGAGTATTCATGTAATTTATATGACTACGTTAATTAACAATACTTCTGTGCTTAGATTTACCACATTACGGTTTTCTTCATTGTGACCTCATTAGCTGTTTTTCATCTTTTTCTCTTAGTTTTTGATGAAGCAATACTTTTTTTTATTTTTCTCCACTAAACTTTTAGTCATGTGCATTTTAAATCATTATCTTAATGACTCCTCACCAGCATCTCTGATGTATCAGAGTTAGTGCACTTGCTCCTGGATGCAAGCACTTTATAATTATTTAACCTCATTTGCCTATCCTGGCTTTTGCATCATTTTTTGTATCCTAATTTTATACACATTTAATTCTACAATATATCATTATTTTTATTGTTTTCCGTGGGTTTGCCCACACATTTACCTTTTCTATTGTTTTTCAAATTTTCTTCTATTTTCTTGTTTTAAAAAACAAGATATTTTTGGATAATTTGCCTTTGGCCTGGAAAAGTTCCTTTACATTTATTTTAGTGAAGATTACTGATGACAAATTCTCTCAAATTTTTCATCTGAATACATCTTCAGTTCATGTTTGTTTTCATAAAAATATTTTAACTGGATATAGGATTCTAGGTGAGCTGTTATTTTTAACCCCAGAATTTAAAAATACATCATTCAGTTGTCTTTCAGCTTCCATTATTTTCTGTTGAGAAGGAAACCATCAGCCTATTTACTGTCACAATTTTTCTCTTCCTGTTTATTTTTGACTGTAAGATGCCCAGGCATGGTTTTCTTTGCATTCATTTTGCTTCATGTTTGCAGAGCTTCATAGATACGTGGTTTGATGTCTTTCATTGGTTTTGGGAATGTCTTAACCAGTGTTTCTTCAAATATTCTTCTCCCTCATTCTCTCTCTTCTTCTTCTGGGACTCCAGTCCATGCATGTCATGCATTTGCATCATGTCTTATATGATGTCATGCCCTTTTTTCTACTTTTTTCCTTTTAGTTTTCATTGCATTCTTCTTTATATGTTCTACCTACCTGGCTTCTGGTTTATTCATCTTTATTCTGATGTTCAATCAGTTACTAACCCCATCTTTTAAGTATTTTCAGTTAATAGAGTTCTAGTTCTAGTATTTCCATTTGTTTTTCAAAAAACAAAAGACTTCAGTTATCCTGTAGAATTGTTCATATTGTCATGTGCTTTTAACTACAGTTAATTTAAAATCATATTTGGTAAGTCCAACATCTGCCCTATTCAGTTGTGTTTATATTTCCTTTTTATCTTTTGGTGGTTGGCCCTGTGGTCTTTGGCATAGCCGGAAGTTTGTATTTTGGATGCTATGCACAAAAATAGAAGTTTTGGAGGATGTATCTTCCTCCAGAGGTGATTAAACCCACTTGTAGAGGAAGGTGAGCTCTTGGGTCAAGGGAACTAAACACCCAAACTATTTAAATGTCACAAAAGAAAAAGCCATGAACTGGAAGGTGTATGACATCTGAAGCAGGTGTGTTAGAATAGACACATAACTTATAATGAGTAGGATGCTCATATTTAACATAATAAGAAGAAATGTTAGTGGTGTGAAAAAGAAAAATGTCCTGAAAAAAGAACAAAGTGGAAATAGTGGCTGTAAAAAAATACAATAGTTGAAAGAAAGAAGTATTTTGAGGGTATAATAAAAATAGTCTCGTAAGGCTTCAGAAGATTTGCCAACAAAACCCACAATGAAAACATTTCTGGAGAAAACCTCAAAATGAAAAGAAAAACAAATCCAGGAAAAGCTGCGAGAGATATGAGAAGAGAGAAAGAAAGATGAAAACTAAACTCTTGTAAAGTTTGTTACCACCATTAAAAAAGGCCAGGACCAAAGAAATGTGCATACACAAACACACAGACACACACCACACACACACACATCGCACACACACACCACACACACCAAAACCTAAAAACCACACATTGCCCCTGTGATGCAGATGGGCTGCTGGGCCCTGGGATCTGGTCACAGGCAAGGAGGCTGCTGAACCCCTGGGATCTGGTCGGTGGGTGGGGCAGGGCAAGGCTGCTGGACCCCCTCTGTCCTCACTTGGGCTGCCATTCCCCTCCTCCCAGCACGTTCCACCTCCCATGTGGAATGGGGTCTGAGCCTCTGCTGTGACTGAGCGGCATGGGTCAGTGGGGAGGGGTCCTTCTGCTTGCAGCCATGCCCCCCGCCCTCACCCTGGACCTCTTCACCAGCCAGCTCCCCTCCCAGAGGCCCCAGACTGCAATTCCAAGCCTCCCCTGTCTCTGCCCTGGCCCCCATGAGCATGTCCCCTCGAGTTCATAGCCAATGCCTCATGTCCCTGTCAGGGCTCTGTCCCCCAAACCTGCGGCCAACTCTCTGGGCTAAGAGGAAAACCCTGGACCCCACCTTCCCCTCCCACTCCACCCCAGCCATCCAGGTCCCCTGCTGCCCCCAGACCTTCCTTCAGCGTGCCAGGGGCTCCGAACAGACAGAGGCACAGAGGGAAAGCACGGGCCAAAACAGCAAGACCCAGCCCTGAACAGCCCACAGGGCACACCCCTCCTTGCAGGCAGGGATCCCACGGTGCCCCGACCTCGGCCTCCGCCTACTTATGGGCTGGTGCCCATTCAACCCGAGCTGCGGGTCCTGCCCCTGGGCCTCTGCCCGCCAGCCCCTCCCTGGAGCCTCCCCAGTGGCCTGGGCCGTCCCTGGGCCGCTCCGGGCTGCTGAGTGGCCGCAGCTTCTCATCCTGGCCAGCACAACACTTGCAGGGCAGGCACCCAGTATGAGGGGCCTTTCCCCTCCCCGGTTCCAGCTCCCTTTGCCCTTTGCCCTCCCTCTGCCTCTGCGACCACCTCCCCGCACATCCCCGCATCAGAGTCCCCATCCTGGTCCGCTAGGGGGTATTCCTGGCCCCTCCCCATGACACAGCCCCAGCCCAGGTCCCTCCTCCACACCCAGGCATCCTCGCCAGGTTACTGCCTCTCCCCGTGGCACGGGCCGAGGGAGGCCTGAACCTCACTTGCACCTGGACCTGGAGCTGCGGAAAGGCCTTGGCACAGGAGTGCTGGGAAGCTGTGGAGAAAGGAATGGAGACCAATGCAATGAAGGGGATGGGTAGACTGAGGCAGGCCGGGGGCTCCAGATGGGTGGGGCTGATGCAGGCAGGGATCTTGGGGTCTCTGCTTGGAGTGGGCTGAGGCAGGCAGGGGGTCTCTGGATGGGAGAAGCTGATGCAGGCAGAGGTCTCGGAGTCTCCACTCCAGGTGGGCTGAGGCAAGCAGGGGTCTTGGGGTCTCTGCTTGGAGTGGGCTGAGGCAGGCAGGGGTCTCTGCTCAGGGTGGGCTGAGGCAGGAAGGGGTCTCTGGACAGGTGGACTGAGGCAGACCAGGGTTTTGGAGTCTCTGCTCAGGGTGGGGCTGATGCAGGCAGGGGTCTCGAGGTCTCTGCTCCAGGTGGGCTGAGGCAGCCAGGGATTTTGGGGTCTCTGCCCAGGCTGGGCTGAGGCAGGCAGGGGGTCTCCGGATGGGTGGACTGAGTCAGGCAGGGGTCTCGAGGTCTCTGCCCAAGCTGGGCTGAGGCAGGCAGGGGGTCTCCGGATGGGTGGACTGAGGCAGGCAGGGGTCTCGAGGTCTCTGCTCCAGGTGGGCTGAGGCAGTCTGGGGTCTCTGCTGGGGGGAATGCACTCTGGGGGTGGTAAAGTGGTAGTTTTATTGTTGCCCTTGCCCGTAAGGTTTCTCTGACCCCAGCCAAAAGACTGTGCTGTGTGGGGCCCCTGGCTGGCCCTTGGGGAAGGAGCACCGATAATGAGGGAGATCAAGAGGGCCCCAGATCCCGGCTTGGCCCTGGCGTCTGTTCCAGCTGCCTTCTTCCCACTCTGCTCCCTCATATGGAAATAATACTGGACCTCATAAAAGATCCAGGTTCTTGTTTCAAATTATGAAACAAACATTCTCCTTGGATAATACCATGTCAAGCCACCAGTGAGGTTTTGAATTCCAACTTCAAGGGGAAGTTAAAATTAGTTCTAAACCATTGCATGTAAGTTTGTAATAAATTGGGGGCTGTATTCTGCTGCCAATTAAAAGTAACTGTTGGATCCATTTCTTGGAATTTTTTGAATTTATGCTTATTTTATGCCCTTCACAAAGTCTTAAAGTTGTGAACAAAACTATAAACTTCAAAAATAATTAATGCAATTTGATGACAATAAATAAACTTCAAAGTCTCGCCAAAACCAGCAGAACCTCATCAAAGCAAAAGAAACAAGCTTGTTTCCAGCTCAGAGGTGAAGCGCTGCAGATGGCCGGCGTTTCATCTCGAGGGGAGGGTTGGGAAAGGCTGTGGAATGAGGGGTGTGGCTGGCGCTTTGTCCTCTCCCCACAGTAACAAAACTCTGTCATATGGAGACACTTTGTGTCCAGATGGAGTACTTAATGTTTTTAATTTTCTAAAAAGAGAAATGCCTCTTGGAGTAAGCAGACCTCAAACAATAATTTAGGAGTCCACATGGAGACACCTCCCAAAATGTAGCAACCTGGTGTTAGGTTTTTGTTTTAGTTCTGCTACTTTTAAAAGCAATCAACTTCTGAACTTTTAGACGTTTCTGATAACTGCAGCTCCAGGCTTTGCCGTGACAAATGTGCCTAAACAGAAATGGAAACCAGAACACTAAAAATATATTAAAAAGATGAGTGTGATTTTATGAGATATTGGTTAAAAAGCATAGAGATTGATTGTAAATGTTTAGAATCTGGAACATTATGAGACCACGTCCTGTGTTTTATGGCTGGCTACTATTCTAGAAAACACGCAGAAATCATGGTCGTGATTTAGCACACACATAAATTGGGCAGTGGGCCGTTGCTTTAGTGGCCTGTGGCACCCCAAATTGCCCAGCATCAAAGGCCCCTGGGACGCCTCCCAGCCTCTTTCTCTGGCCACAGAGGGGACTGCCCAAGGCCCCCCCAATGCCCTCCTTTCTCCGGCGGGAAGAACAATGCCCCCTTTCTCTCGGCGCCCGCCAGGAAGTGTCTCCATGACATCCACACACAAAGTCAATTCCGCAAAAACCGGATCACCCGCCCACATGTTGTGTCTGTGTGGGGCTGAGCAGTTGTGGAGTCCGACCGCAGGGACGCGAGGCTTTGATTATCACTGTCCTCCCAGACCAAGTGTCTCAACAGCACTCCTTGGATGTAACTTGGACTGGTTTTTCTTCTCCTGAGTTCAGAAGGCGAATACTGAGCCCTGGGGCCCTCACGGGATTGACTTCCCTCCTGAGGAAATGGGAACTTGAGAAGTCTCAGGACGCCCAGGCCTAGTCCACACTCACACCGCAACCCCTCGCCCAGGCCTAGTCCACACTCACACCGCAATCCCTCGCACTCACACCACAATCCCTCACCCAGGCCAGTTGGGAGGACCTGTGTGGTGAGCAAGGAGGCCCCACGGTGGCCAGGAGCTCTTGGCTGAGGCCCAAAATCTCTCCTCTTTATGGCATCTGCTCTTGCCAGTGACCATTCACTCCACTAACATTTATTGAGTGCCCACTGTGTACCAGGCACTGGGGTGGAAGTGAAGTCATCAGGAAGACAGTTCCTGCTGTAAAAGATCAGGGAGCTCAGAAGGAGAAAAGCAAAGAAAGGAGGGAGAGAAGGGTCGGTCCCCGCCCGCCTCTGCCCGCCTGTGCAGCGGCCCTGCACTGTGCCCAGCATCTCCTGAACTGCTTCTGCTGCAGGAGGACCAGCACCATCCAGGGTCCCAGCCACAGCTGCCGCCCTTGACAGCCCCTGTCCCATGCTGCAGTGGGAAATAGTGGAGCACACGGGTTTCTCTGTCCTCCCAGCCTGGCCTGGCAGCGGCCCTGAGCCCACGTGGATGGAGCCAGCCTCCTTCTGCTCCTGGGACTTGTCCCCTGGTGTCCTCGCTGGAAGTGGTGCTGATGGTAAGGGTTCTCCTTATCTCCTGGGCTCCGTGTTCCCTTCTGGAGCGAGCCCCTCCCAGGCTGGCTTAGGTCTAGAGGTGCCAGGAGCCTGCTCACCCCTTCCTGGAAGCAAACTGAAGTAGTTTCACTTTGAATCCTCCCTGCAATGTGGGGGCACCTGCTGGCTGCACACCCCAATCCCCTGTTATTACGACGTCAGGCCAGAGGAGTGTTGGGCTCTGCCAGGGTGGGGCGAGCTGGGCGCCCCCAGCCCCAGTCAACCCGGAAGGGCTGCTCCTACCTCGGGCACATCCTGACGGCCGGTCATGGGCACAGCTTCCCAGTCAGCAGCCTTCAACAGGTTCCTTGTCAGGAAGATCACACAATTGTGTGGCTTCAGACTTACCGTCATGGAGACAGAACTCAAACCTTCCCGGCTTCTCATCCGGCTGGCTTTTGACAAAGTGGGAAGGGGAGGTGGAGTTCCTGCGTGTGCATGTGTTGCGTGTGCGTTTGCATGTGTGTGTGTCTGTGTGTGTGTGCATGTGCATGTGTGTGTGGGTGCATGTGTGCGTGTGAGTGTGCGTGTGTGCATGTGTGTGTCCATGTGTGCATGTGCATGTGTGTGTGCATGTATGTCCATGTGTGCATGTGTGTGCGTGTGTATATGAGTGCATGCATGTGCATGTGTGTGTCTCCATGGGTGCGTGTGTGTGCATGTGTGTGTGCGTGTGTGTGCGCGTATGTGTGCATGTGTGTCTGTGTGTGCGTGTGTGTGCATGTGTGTGTGCATAGGCATAGGAATGCAGTTCTTCTGACACTTGCTATCCATTTGCTGTTATTTCACAGCCAGCCCACTTTCCTTTGTCACAAAGGCCACCAGATGAGGGATCATGGACACCTGGCTGTCGGGGGACAGTGAAGGCCACCGTGTGGCTGGGCTTCCTGGAGGCGTGGGGCTGCTGCAGGGAGTTATAGCTTAACTCAAAAAGGTGTCCTTGTCTGGGGTCCTGGCCTTCCTCAGTGCAGGCGTCGTCCCGCCCACGTGCCCGCGGCTCCTCTGGCTTCCCTTCCCCTCTTCTCACCTCCTCTCAGCTC
>NW_012116910.1:1494046-1522202 GCF_000951035.1 Colobus angolensis palliatus
GAGCCACTACCCTGGCCCATGGCGGCTCCTTCACGGGTGCTATGTTCTGGGGCTGGCCTTTCCCAGTCAGTGACGTCTGTGTCATCGAGACGTGCCCTAGGTTTCACCACAAGGGGTGGCTCTGTGGCCTTCACCGGGGTCACAAGAGCCTCAGCTGGAGGGTGGGCTCAGCATCTGGTCCTGGGCAAGGGACCAGCGCCCATGCTGAGGATGTGTGTGGAAGGAGTGAGTCCCTGGTGAAACCAGGAGTGTCAGATGGGCAGCGGGGCCTCTGTGGAGAGCAGGCAACAGTGGGGGCATGGAACCCCTGAGTCATGTCCCAGGCCGCTTCACGTCCTGAGCCCTAGTCCTCTTTCTCCAGTCACACAGCCCACATGTCCTTGCAGGGCGAAAGCTTCCCGAGGACCCAGTGGTCCAGGCCTGTGCGGCATAGCTGCCCAGAACCCCCAGCCTCCCGTCTCCCAGGGCCTCCAGCTTCCCATGCTGAAAAACCCTGCCCGAGGTAAGGCGGTCCCAGAACCTGGGAACCACCAGGCCCTGGAGGAGGGGCCACTGCCTCGGCTCCATCCTGCTGTGTGGGAATGCGCTCCAGCCCTGCCGAGGGGCCTCTGGGGCAGCTCTCTCCTGGCCCTCTTTTCAAAGGAGAATTCAAATGGGCCCGGCTCCTGGATCCCTGGCTTGCTGCCCCTAGAAACCCATTTCCTTGAATAGCCTGTGGCCCTCAATCAGACCTTGTCATTTTCTGTTTAGAGGCAAGTTTAGCTAGATTTGCCATAGCATTTTATGCAGCTGAAAATGTGATAGTTTCCCATTTTTAAAATTTTGATAAAATATACATAAACATAAAATTTACCATCCGAATCATTTTTAAGTACACAGTTCAGTGGCATTCCATGCAACCATCACCAACAACCATCTCCAGAACATTTTCATTTTCCAAAACTGGAGCTCTGTCACATAAGTGCTAACTCCCCATCTGCCTCCCCCAGACCCTGGCACCCACTGTTCTACCTTCGGTCTCTGTGGATTTGACAACCCCAGGGACCGCCTGTAAGTGATATCATGCAGAATTTGTAGTTTTGTGACTGACTCATTTTACTCAGTATCACATCCTCAGGGTTTGTTCATGTAGTAGCCTGTGTCAGAATCTCCTTCCTGTTAAGGGCTGAGCGAAGGTCCATGTGTGAATGGACCACAATGCACGTACCCATTCATCCACTG
Organism: Colobus angolensis palliatus; assembly: GCF_000951035.1. Taxonomy (NCBI): domain Eukaryota; kingdom Metazoa; phylum Chordata; class Mammalia; order Primates; family Cercopithecidae; genus Colobus; species Colobus angolensis. The sequence continues at coordinate 1,495,268 of NW_012116910.1, forward strand.
ATGGAGAAGGGCTGAGCGATGTTCCATTGTGTGAACAGACCACAATGTGCGTGCTCATTCTTCCATTGATGGAGAAGGGCTGAGTGATGGTCCATTGTGTGAATAGACCACGTTGCACGTACCCATTCATCCACTGATGGAGAAGGGCTGAGCGGTGGTCCATGTGTGAATAGACCATGATGTGTGTGTCCATTCTTACATCGATGGAGAAGGGCTGAGAGACACTCTACTGTGTGAATAGACCACGTTGCATGTACCCATTCATCCACTGATGGAGAAGGGCTGAGTGACGGTCCATTGTGTGAATAGACCATGTTGCATGTACCCATTCATCCACTGATGGAGAAGGGCTGAGTGATGGTCCATGTGTGAATAGACCACGATGTGTGTGATCCACTGATGGAGAAGGGCTGAGTGACGGTCCATTGTGTGAATAGACCATGTTGCATGTACCCATTCATCCACTGATGGAGAAGGGCTGAGTGATGGTCCATGTGTGAATAGACCACGATGTGTGTGCCCATTCTTACATCGATGGAGAAGGGCTGAGAGACACTCCATTGTATGAATAGACCACGTTGCATGTACCCTGATGGAGAAGGGCTGAGCGATGGTCCATGTGTGAATAGACCACGATGTGCATGCCCATTCTTCCATTGATGGAGAAGGGCTGAGTGACGGTCCATTGTGTGAATAGACCACATCGCACGTACCCATTCATCCACTGATGGAGAAGGGCTGAGTGATGGTCCATGTGTGAATAGACCATGATGTGCGTGCTCATTCTTCCATTGATGGAGAAGGGTTGAGTGATGTTCCATTGTGTGAATGGACCATGATACGCGTACCCATTCTTACATCGATGGAGAAGGGCTGAGAGACACTTCATTGTGTGAACAGACCATGAGGCATGTACCCATTCATCCATTGATGGAGAAGGGCTGAGTGATGGTCGCCATTGTGTGAATAGACCATCATGTGTGTGCTCATTCTTCCATTGATGGAGAAGGACTGAGCGATGGTCCATTGTGTGAATAGACCACAATGTGTGTACCCATTCTTCCATTGATGGAGAAGGGCTGAATGATGATCCATTGTTTGAATAGATCACGTTGCATGTACCCATTCATCCATTAGTGGACACTGGGGTTGCATCCACCTTTTAGCTGTTGCAAGTACTATTGCTATTAACATGGGTGTGCAAATGTCTGTTCTAGACCCTGCCTTCAATTCTTTTGGGTACGGACCCAAAGCGAAATTGCTGGATCATATGGCAATTCTATTCGTAATTTTTTGAGGAGCTGCCATACTACTTTTCACAGCAGCTGCACTGTTTGACGTTCCCAGGAAATGTGCACGAGGTTCCAGTTTCTCTACTTCCTCCCCAGCATGTATTATTATTGTTATTATTATTTCTTGCCTTCTAATGGGCATGAGGTTGCATCTCATTGTAGTTTTGATTGAGTTTTCCTCTTGATGAGTGAGGCTCAGCGTCTTTTCGTGGGCTCACTGTCATTTATAAAACCTTACATTTTAAAACACTTTCTGTTTGCTTCTGCTCATTTGTAAAAATACGCCTTGTACGTTGACCTTGTACTCAATAACCTTGCTAAATGTATTAATTCTGAGGATCCATAGATTCGTTTGGATTTTCTACTGGCATGGTTGTGTTTTCGGCAAGTACTAGTTTTATTTTGTGCTACTTCTTTTTCTCTTTTTCTTACCTGTCAGCACTGGCCAGGACCCCAGCACCCTGCTGGGTGGACTTGGTGAGAGCCGACCGATCTCACGGAAAGCACATCGTGTCTTCCCATCGCGCCTGCTGCAGGGCTTTGTAGGTGCTTTTTATCAAATTAAGGCAGTAACGTTCTATTTCTAGTTTACTTAACATATTTTTCATGAGTGGTGTTGCCTTGTATTAAATGTTTTTTTAAAATCATCAGTTGAAATGATTATATGATTTTTCCCCTCTAGCCTATTAATATGTTAAATTGCCAACCTTAAATTTCTAGAAAAATATGTCTTGGTTATTATATATTATGCCTTTTATATAAATCTGACTTTGCTTGGCTAATATTTTGTTGAGGATTTTTGCATTCATGACCACGAGAGTGATTGAGCTGTAATATTTTTTCTTGTAATTTGTCTAGTTGTTGGACTTGGAGGTATGCGAGCCTCACAGAATTATTTGGGAAATCTTTCCTGCTTCTCTTCTGTGGAAGCACTATACAAGTTTAGTGTTACTTCTTTCCTAAATGTTTAGAAGAATTTACTAGTAAAACCACTTTGGTCTAGAGTTTTCTTTGTGGTAAAATTTTAAATTACAGATTCCATCTCTTTTCTTTTTCTTTCTTTTTTTTTTTTTTGTTTTTTTTTTAGATGGACTCTTGCTCTGTCACCAGGCTGGAGTGCAGTGGTGCGATCTCGGCTCACTGCAACCTCCACCTCCCAGGTTCAAGCAATTCCCCAGCCTCAGCATCCTGAGTAGCTGGGACTACAGGTGTGTGCCACCACACCCAGCTAATTTTTTTTGTATTTTTAGGAGAGACAGGGTTTCATCATGTTGCCCAGGATGGTGTTGATCTCCTGACCTCATGATTCACCCACCTCAGCCTCTCAAAGTGCTGGGATTATGGGTGTGAGCCACCACGCCCAGCCCAGATTCCATTTCTTAAAGGAATCTATTCAGATTTTTTTTTATTCTTTTTTTCAAGGTGCTAGAACACCATGAAATAATCTTTATTTTTTATTTTTTTAACTTTTATTTTAGGTTCAGGGGTATATGTGCAGGTTTGTTACATAGGTCAATTTGTGTCACAGGGGGTTGTTGTACAGATTATTTCATCGCTCAGGCATCAAGTCCAGGACCTGATGGTTATCCTTTTCTGCTCCTCCTCCTCAAGTAGACCCCAGTGTCTGTTGTTCCCTTCTCTGTGTCCATGTGTTCTCATCACTTAGTTCCCACTTATAAGTGAAAACATGCAGTATTTGGTTTTCTGTTCTTGCAGTAGTCTGCTAAGGATAATGGCCTCCAGCTGCATCCATGTTCTCTTGAAAGACACAATCTTATTCTTCTTTATGGCTGCGTAGTATTCCATGGTGCATATGTACCACATTTTCTTTATCCAGTCTGTCACTGATGGGCATTTAGGTTGATTCCATGTCTTTGCTATTGTGAATGGTGCTGCAGTGAACATTCGTGTGCACGTGTCTTTACAGTAGAATGATTTGTATTCCTCTGGGTATATACCCAGTAATGGGATTGCTGGGTCAAATGGTATTTCTGGTTCTACCCTTGATTTATAATCCTCTGGGTATATACCCAGTAATGGGATTGCTGGGTCAAATGGTAGTTCTGCTTTTAGCTCTTTGAGGAATTGCCATACTGCTTTCCACAATGGTTGAACTTGTTTGTACTCTCATCAACAAGGTATAAGCGTTCCCTTGTCTCCGCAACCTCACCAGAATCTGTTATTTTTTAACTTTTTAATCACAGCCATTCTGAGTGGCGTGAGATGGTTTCTCACTGTAGTTTTGATTTGCATTTCTCTAATGATCAGTGACATTGAGCTTTTTTTCCTATGCTTATTGGCTGCATGTATGTCTTTTTTTATTTTATTTTAAGTTCTGGGATACATGTGCAGAACATGCAGGTTTGTTACATGGGTATACATGTGCCATGATGGTTTGCTGCACTATCAACCCATCATCTAGGTTTTAAGCCCTGCATGCATTAGGTGTTCGTCCTAATGCTCTCCCTCCCCTGGACCCCCACCCCCAGACAGGCCCCACTGTATGATGTTCCCCTCCCTGTGTTCATGTGTTCTCATTTTTCAACTCCCTCTTACGAGTGAGAACATGTGGTGTTTGGCTTTCTGTTCCTGTGTTAGTTTGCTGAGAATGATGGATTCCAGCTTCATCCATGTCCCTGCAAAGGATATGAACTCATTCTTTTTTATGGCTCTATGTCTTCTCTTGAAAAGTATCTGTTCATGTCCTTTGCTCACTTTTTAATGTGATTGTTTTTCTCTTGTAAATTTGTTAAAGTTCCTTATAGATGCTGGATCTTAGATCTCTGTCAGGTGCAAAGTCTGCAAATATTTTCTCCCATTCTGTTTGTTGTTTTTTCTGTTGATAGTTCCTTTTGCTATACAGAATTCCCAAGTTTAATTAGATTCCACTTGTCAATTTTTGCTTTTGTTGTGATTGCCTTTGGTGTCTTTGTCATGAAATCTTTGCCTGTTCCTATGTCCAGGATGGTATTGCCTAGGTTGTCTTCCAGGGTTTTTATAGTTTTGGGTTTTACATTTAAGTCTTTAATCCATCTTGAGTTGATTTTTGTGTATGGTGTAAGGAAGGGGTCCAACTTCAATCTTCTGCACATGGCTAGCTAGTAATCCCACATTCATTTATTGAATAGGGAACCTTTTCCCTGTTGCTTGTTTTTGTCAGCTTTGTTGAAGAGCAGATGGTCGTAGATATGTGGTCTTATTTCCGGGCTCTCTCTTCTGTTCCATTGGTCTATGTGCCTGTTTTTGTATCAGTACCATGCTGTTTTGGTTACTGTAGCCTTGTGGTATAGTTTGAAGTCAGGTAATGTGTTACCTCCAGCTGTGTTCTTTTTGCTGAGGATTGCCTTGACTATTTGGGCTCTTTTTTTGGTTCCATATAAATTTTAAAATAGTTGTTTTCTAGTTCTGTGAAGAATGTTGTTGGTAGTTTGATAGGAATAGCACTGAATCTGTAAATTGCTTTCAGCAGTTTGGCCATTTTAATGATATTGATTCTTTCTATCCATGAGCATGGGATGTTTTTCCACTTGCTTGTGTCTTCTCTAATTTCTTCAAGTCTTCTTTTATTCTTGCCTCAGTTTTGAAAAACTGTGTTTATCTGAAATTCATTTCCTCTATATTGTCAAATATAATGGCACATTATTTCAAAATAAGCTCATTATATTTAAGTATCCTCAGAATATACAGTAACATCTCTCTTTTTATTTTTAAAATTATTACTTCATGCCTTTTCTCTTTTTCTTTTATTACTTTTGGCAAGATTTTATTAGTGTTTTTGTTCTTTTCAGAGAATCATCTTTTATTTTCAAGATGCTCTATTGTGTCTCCTTTATTTTATTAACTTCTGTTCTTATGTTTATTACTTCCTTCCTACTGCTTTCATTGACTTTAATTTGCCTTTTTATTTTTTTATTTTTTTTATTTTTTTATTTTTTATTTTATTTTATTTTTGAGACGGAGTCTCGCTCTGTCACCCAGGCTGAAGTACTGTGGCCGGATCTCAGCTCACTGCAAGCTCCGCCTCCCGGGTTTACACCACTCTCCTGCCTCAGCCTCCCGAGTAGCTGGGACTACAGGCGCCGCCACCTCACCCGGCTAGTTTTTTGTAGTTTTTAGTAGAGACGGGGTTTCACCGTGTTAGCCAGGATGGTCTCGATCTCCTGACCTCGTGATCTGCCCGTCTCGGCCTCCCAAAGTGCTGGGATTACAGGCTTGAGCCACCGCACCCAGCCTAATTTGCCTTTTTAATCTAATTTCTAAGATGGATAATAGGTCACTATTTTTAAATCCTTTTTTTCCCCCTAAATATTTATTTAAGGCTATAAAATCACTACATCTCTCAAGTTTTAATTTGTCATATTCTTATTGTTTCATTCAAATATGTTTTAGTTTCTGTTGTGATTTATTTTTTAACCCTTGAACTATGTAGAAGGTCATTGTTTAATTTTCAAACACTGAGTTTTTTTGATGGTTTTTAAAATTTAGGTTTTCTTTATTGCATTGGGATCAGAGAAAACATCCTGAATGGTTTTAACCCTACAATGTTGCCTTGCTTCGTGAACAGTTTATTGTCATTTAGTTTAAACGTTCTGTGTGCACGTGAGCATTTCGTTTAGCACATTCAATAGAGGGCCTTAGATTTGTTGATTATGTAAATGATGTTTTGTAAATCAGTATCTTTTGGCAATTTCTTAGCAGGTTTAACAATTACTGAGAATCCTGTGCTTAAAACTCCCACAATGATTGTGGATTCTGTTAAATTTCACATCCTATACTAAGGCTATGTGATTAGGTACACACGACTTGGAGATTGCTATGCCTTCCTCGGGGACTGGCCCCCCCTCACCATGAATGCCTCTTGTCCTAACATCAGCTTGGGCAGTGGTGCAGCTGTGCCAGCTTCCCTTTGACTGGAATTTGGATAGCATGTCTTTTTCTACCTTCCTACTTTTCACCTTTAATATACTTATATTTAAGACATATCTCTCAAAAGCCATGCATAAGTTTTTGTTTTGTTTCAAGTCCAACCTGACCTTGGAGATGTTTACCTCTTAACAAGAATATTTGGTGCAATTCCTAATATATTTGTATTTACATTGATCATCTGACTTTACTAAGTAGAAAGAAATCTTGTCATGTTTTACATATTCCAGTTTCCCTCTGTGAACTCGTTAGTCAAACACAACTTAGTGCCTCCTTCACAGATCCCGGCTCATGCAGGGGAGCCCGTGGCGTCTGATGTGCACAGTCCCTTCTGTGCTTTGGTGGCTGTGCGCTTTAACTGCCCCATTTCTGCTCTTGGGAAGCCCCCATCAGTCCAAATGCCCCTTTGTAGTTAATGTGCCTTAAAACAATTGTTTTTTTTTTTTTGCTTGAAAGATCTCAGTCTTCCGTGTTTTGTGGTTTCACTACAATGTGTCTGGATGTGAGTTTTTCTGTCGCGTTCTACCCACGTGCAGTCTGACGCACAGAGTTGCTTTGGAGCACTCGCCAGTGTGTGGGTTTGTGTTGCATTTGTCTTTCTGTGCTTTGCAGTCCGTCTGGCACGTTCTTGCTGCCATCTGTGATACACTTCCTCTGCCTGAGTAACTTTATATTGCGTCTTCTTCAGCTCAGGATCTTGCCAAAGAGTTTTTTCTGTTTTTTGATTTGTTTTTTAATCTGGAATGTCTGTTTCACCTTCACTCATGGAGAATGTTTGTTTTGGGCAGGGAAGCCTGGCTTGGCAGTTGTGTTCTCTTCACATTAGGAAGATGGAGGTCCATTCTTTCCTGGATTCCATCATTTTATCGCTGCTTGTAAAATGGCATTTCTTTTCTTTGAATGTCTCAGGGATATTTCCCCTGGTCTGTGGTTCCCAGCAGTTCTCCTGTGACTTGTCTACACCATTCCGTCTGTTCTTATCTGGCTCAAGGATGGCTACGCTTCCTGGCCCTCTTTCCAGGACTCCACAAACACCTCGCTGCTGCTAGTCCTTTCCAACATGTCTTCCATCTTTTAAATTGTTGGATTTTATTTTAGGGTTTAGGTTTGTCTCTCTGTTCTTCTGTCTAGATGCTTTCCACTGCCTCATGGTCTGGCTTCCCAGTCTCCTCCTCGATTGTGTCTAATCTGCCATGAAGCCTGTCTATTAGGGTTTGTCTTTCTTTTCTTCTTCTTTTTTATTTTGTTTTTGTTTTTATAGCCTTATGCAGGAACAACTGGCATACAAAGACGATTATATTGAAAGGCTACACTTTGGTAGGTTTTGAAATATAGATATAAACCCATGAAACCATGATCACAATCAAGATAATGAGAAAAACCTCTCACCCCCCAAACTGGGTATCGAATTGGAGGCTGACTGCCGTTCCCCACTGTCTGGAAGGAACTTTGTGTCTCTGTCCTGCTGCTGTTCTCGGGAAGCCTCATCAGTTCAAATACCCCTTTGTAGTTAGTGAACCTTGATACAATTGTTTTTCCTTTTTTTTTGAGACAGAGTCTTGCTCTGTCGCCCAGGTTGGAGTGAGTGGCACCATCTCGGCTCATTGCAAGCTCCGCCTCCCAGGTTCACGCCATTCTCCTGCCTCAGCCTCCCGAGCAGCTGAGACTACAGGCGCCCGCCACCTCGCCTGGCTAATTTTTTGTATTTTCAGTAGAGACAGGGTTTCACCGTGTTAGCCAGGATGGTCTCGATCTCCTGACCTCGTGATCAGCCCGTCTCGGCCTCCCAAAGTGCTGGGATTACAGGCGTGAGCCACCGCGCCCGGCATGTTTTTTACTTTAAAGATCTCAGTCTTCTGTGTTTTGTGATTTCATTGCAATGTGTCTGGATGTGAGTTTATCTGTCTTGTTCTATTATTGCCAGCCCATAACATCTGATTTCCTGTTCTCCTGTGAATCCCGTTAACAACCAGTGGAAGCTTTTCATTCTCTCCCCTGTGTGTCTTCATCTCTCATTTGTTCTCACCTCCTTCCCTCTCTGTGTGGACACTGTGGGCTATTTTGCAGGGGAAATCTTTCAGCTGTGCTGAATCTGTTTCTCTTCCTATGGAAAATCACAAGGAAACTGCTGAAAACCCACAGACCAAGGGAACTACCCCCTTTAGCCATTCAAAGAAAAAAAAAATTTCAATAGCTGTACACTTCATTTTTAGAAGCTTTATTTTATTCTTTTAAAACTCTTTGTATTTTTCATGGTGTCCCATGTTTTCCTTTGATTTTGAACCCTTCTTCTAGAGTTAATAACTTTAAAGATGGTCACTACAGATGAACTCCAGGGCTCGTGTCTAGGCACGGGCGGCCTCTGGCAGCTCTGGCTTGTGGGGCTGGCTTCCCTGGGTGTTTCGTCACAAGGACTGTAGGATCGTCTTCAGGGGAACTTTGACTGTGGGAATCGCAGCAGGCAGGTAGGGGAGTGCCCCTTCAGAGCAGGTGGCCCTGGTTTTTGGCAGGCAGTCTTGGCTTGTCACCAGCCTGGGACCGTTTCTGTTTGTTTTTCTTTGTACCCTGGTAGTTCCAGCATCACAGAAACAATGTAAATATGCATCCCAGACTGTCTGACAAGCAGGCTCATCTGTAGTCAATTGGTCTCATTTTATTGACAGGCGGATATCTTTTCCGAGTCTGTTCTTTCTTTCTTGTAAACTTAGAAGTTTGTTTTAAATGTTGGCTTTTGTTTTGCTTTGTGTCGTTCAGCATTTCTCGTTGCCTCTGGGTGTCCCTCCGTTTTCCACGCGTTAGGCAGGAAAACACCGAGAGGCACAGCCCCTGGCGTAAGTGAGATACATGTACATTTACATTTAAATTAGTTCTTACAGGGAGGAAGTTGTCTTACTCAACATCCATCTTTTGAGTATTTTGAATAATTCCTCCTTCATTCATTCCTTCATTTACCCATCAATATATATTTATTAATAATTATAGGCTAATTTGCTATTCACGTTTCTCTTTTCTCAATGACGCTCCAGCAGCAATGAGCGCGGCTAGTGCGCTGACCTCGGTCTCTAAAGCTCATTCTCCAGTAGAAAAGAGCAGGGCTCCTTGGAGAAGTGATGGCTTCCGGGGCTGGGGAAAAGATTCCAGGTCTGGGGGAAAAACCAGGGCAGGCTGGGGTTATGCCAGAAAGTGAGAAGGTGCTCCCGAAGGATGGGAGGGTTCCAGAGGGCCCTCGTGGAAGAGCCCAGCAGTCAGAGCTAGGTAAATTTGAGCAACTAAGTAAATAATGACAGCGTAGGATGATCACCCAAAGCAAAAATTCGCACAAGTTCACTTGGAGGCACACACCTGATTGAATCAATCAGTGAGGGAGGGGCGGTCCTTCCTCCCGAGGAATTCCAGCAGAGTGGGGAGGAAACAAATCATCTTAGAATACCACGGCAGTAATTGTTGCAGACAAAACCCACCGACAGATGCTACAATTATCGGAAAAGACTTTGAGGAGAAATAGGATACTCTTGTAGTCTCTAAGTAGCTTCCCCGAGAGGCCAAGGTGGTAGATCACCTGAGCTCAGGAGTTTGAGAGAAGCATGGGCAACAAGGTGAAACCCTGTCTCTAAAAAAATACAAAAATTACTTGGGCGCAGTGGCACACACCTGGAGTCCCAGCTACTTGGGAGGCTGAGCGAGTGGCTCGCTTGAGCCTGGGAGGTAGCCAGGCTCAGAGGTTGCTGTGAGCTGAAATTGTACCACTGCACTCCAGCCTGAAGGACAGAGAGAGACCCCGTCTCAAAATAAGTAAATACAAATCAATAAATTACAAATGAAGAATAGTAATGTTACAGTGGGGGAAGCCGGCAGATCCCACCATCACCAGGTGACCAAAACAACTCATAATGAGGCGAAGCATCGGGCCCGTGAGTCGCTGCTGCGGACGCTGAGCAGGGCATGGGGCTTCGGCCAGTTTCTTGGCACAGACATGTGACTTCGATCCAGACATGAGGAAATAACAAACTCGAACTGAGGGCTATTCTTCAAAACACCCAGCCAGTGCTCTTCCGAGTGGCAAGGCTGTGGGAGGCAAGGAAAGACGGGACCCGCCATGGGCTGGAGCCTCCCGGGAGAGGACGCCTGTGTGCTCATGGAACCCAGTGTTGTTTCTGAAGTGGGAGGTGTATGTTACCGGGAACTGGAGGAATCAGAATCAAGCTACATTGCGGTTAATTGCGCCTGTATTAATTCTCGGCCTCAATCCTTGCAGTCAAGGTCGGGTATGCAAGGTGCTGACATAGGAGGAAGCTGCCTGAAGGGGGCAGGGACTCCTGGACAATCTTGGCAACTCTTCCGTAAGTCTAACATTATTTCAGAAAAAAAAAGTATAGTGACCATAGGTTAAAAAAGAGGCCGGGCACGGTGGCTCAAGCCTGTAATCCCAGCACTTTGGGAGGCCGAGACGGGCGGATCACGAGGTCAGGAGATCGAGACCATCCTGGCTAATCCGGTGAAACCCCGTCTCTAATAAAAAATACAAAAAACTAGCCGGGCGAGGTGGCGGGCGCCTGTAGTCCCAGCTACTCCGGAGGCTGAGGCAGGAGAATGGCGGGAACCCGGGAGGCGGAGCTTGCAGTGAGCTGAGATCTGGCCACTGCACTCCAGCCTGGGCAACAGAGCAAGACTCCGTCTCAAAAAAAAAAAAAAAAGAATAACTGTAAAAAGGCTGAAAAGCCACAGTTAATCCTGTGCAAGAGACAACCACGGTTGCCTGTTTCTCCTCTTGGTGTTTCCTCAAGAAAGAAGCCCCCAGATGCGTGGTCCCATTGTAGATGTCAGCACAAGGCCGCGGCTCGCTCCTGTAATCTGGGATTTTCTCCCTCCCCTCCCACAGGATAACTTCTACCTCCTCTTTGGAAGTTCTGAACGCAGAAGGCCCTTCTCGGAAGCTCGGCTCTGCCTTTGCCTGCCAGGGCAGTTTCTCCCCTCAAGCCTCTGTCTCCACGCCTGTGAAACGGGACAATAGGGACCCCTTCATGGTGCGGAGGGAGGACTAAGTTCATAAATGCAAACTGAGGTGAGGACTGGCTGGCACAGAGAGACCCTGTGATGGCTGTCGGCCACTTAACAGACATTCTCTGTGCTCTTCATGCTCTTGCTTACGAGGAGAGACGCTGTGAACATAAGTTTAAAAACGGCCATGCCGTGACAGTTCACAAATAATCGTCCTCCCACTGCAAATCCCCTCACCGTCTCCAGCGACATTCGTTTCCTATCACCATCGATTTCTGTTGGCTTTGATGCCACCCTCTCTGAATGAGAATTAGGAAGACTCCATTGGCTGTTTTCAACCCCATATTTTTCTGTTCTGTAAACTTCTCTCCATTGCCAGGCTTTATATCTTCCTTCTTTTAAAAGTGAACGTGTTCTTTCTTTTCTTGTTTGGAACCTAGAATTGTGTATCAATGTGTTTCTGGTGATTTCCCAATAACTAGCTGTGCTCCTGCTTCACAGCTCAGAGCCACAGAGACCTAACGCTTGAGCTCAAACTGTCCGAACCCAAACTGCACTCCTTGGAGAAAATGAAAGCAGCCTGGATTCTGCTGCTGAGAGTGCCTGGCTGTCCTGGCAGTCACTGGCTCACTGGGGTCTGGCAGTCCTGGCAGCTCCTCAGGTCGCCACGATCTGGGCGTGCTGGTGCTGTCTGTGCCTGGTGGGACTCCCGGTTCCCGGCACTGTCTGGGCCTCGTTCGAAGAGATGATGACTCCTCCTCACCGCTGGTCACCAGACCTGGGTCCTCGGCCACTCGTGGCGTGGCTGAGATTTCAGGTCTCAGGGGACTGTCACCCCCTTTCTCCTGTTCAATTTCAGCATGAAGTCTCTAAATCAACAACAGAGAAGGAGAGAGGATGAAGGACAGAAAAACTCCCCCATAATGGCCATTTTCAGAGCAGCTGCAGAACCAGGTGGCACAGCTGACTGAGGCAGCATTGCAGATGCATTTGTGTCCCTGCGGATCTGAGGCACAAGGACCCATTTCCGTGCTCGGGTGGCCTCTACGGGGGGGTGCAGGCTTTGGGGGCAGAGCAGAGGGGTGTAGAATTCTGGGGAGGCCACAACCACTGAAGGAAGGACCTTGTTCTCTCACGAGGCCGAATCCTCCCCGAGGTGGCTGCCGTCTCCCTGGGACCTACATTCCGCCCCCCGGGAGGTAGGGAGTTGGATCTTGTATAGCGATGAATGCATGGACATGTGTGGATGCTGCCCGCTTCCCAGAGTCCCCAGCCAGGCTCCCCAGGACTCCGCGGGACCCTCTTCAGTGCACCTGTGCTTTTGCTCTCAGGTGGCTGCAAGCAAGTCCCTTTTCTCAGCCAGGCAGGAGGGAGCAGAAGAAGGGCCTGTGTGTCTCCTGAGTTTCAAAGGAACTCCCCCAGCCGAGTGTGCTCTTGAACTAAAGCTTGAGCGAGTCAGAAACACCTGGGCTGTTTTTTCTGTGCTTAAGACACAGGAGATGGACCCATCCAAAGCCGTTTGGGGTCTTCTCAAGGGGTCGTTTAAGATGAAGAGCAACTTGAGATCGCCCATCTGTTGGAGAGCTGCACGTGCTGAGAGAGGGTAAGAAACCGCAGCCGGCACAGCCACGGTCTTCACATAGTCGCTGCACGTGAGGATTCGCCGTTATCTGTTGCTTCCGAAAGCAAGGGTGAGGGGAGCGGAACTGGGTGTTGTCTGGGTCTGTGGTCAGAACAGGCACTGGGGAGGGAGTCCTGCGGGGAGGTGGGGGCCAGGCCTTGTCTCTGTGACAGTGAACGTCCCTGTCCATGTCGGTATTTCTCAGACAAGCCACCTCCTTCCACCCCCGCGGTGGTGCAAGGGGAGGCTTTAGTCCAGGATAACAAATTCTGAAGCAGCTGCCGCGTCTGGAGCCCCTGAGGGCTTGTGCACTGGTGGCCAGGGAGTTTCCTGGCTTATCACATCCGAGGCCGGCTTTCGGGCTGCAGAGGGGTGTCTGAGCCCTGCAGTGGATGGAGGAACTGCTTGTCTGCCAGGCGCTGTGTTGAGGTGAGAGGGAGGGCAGGTCCTCCTGCTTCCGAAGCATGAAACTACGCCACACCTGCGGCAGGGCGCGCAATGCCACCGTGGCCTGGAAAACCCACGAGTGACAAGTGCTGGGCACAGGCCAGGTCCGGGGCTGTCACGGGCAGAGCCGCGGCCCGGCGTGCAGGTGGGAAGGAGGTCTCAGGTAACTCTCAGCATTCGCATGATTCTGTCCTCTGCGGACTGGGGCAGGTGCTTCCTTTACCTCCCAGTGGCCTCCCTAATTCCAGAAGAGTAAGAACAGGGGAGGGGAAGCCAGTGCAGGGGCTCCCACCGGCTCCCTCCAGGCCAGAGGTGCTGCCTCGGTCCTTCACTTCCAGCCAGGCCATGCCTAGCAGGCCTGCGTCCAGTCTAAGCGTGGCAGTGCTTGGCCTGCCTCAGGCCTGTGTCCTCGGGCATTGTCCCCTCCTGTGTCTGCCCTTGTCTGGGGAGCATTTTCCGTCCTCGCTCCAAGTCCCCGAGAGTCTGCCTGGCACCCTGACCCATTCTGCTGGCCCAGCCAGTCCACACCAGGGGAGCTCCAGGGGTAGACCGGGGTGGGCCGTGCCCTCGGGGAATCCTTCTCATGGCCCAGATGACAGCCGTGGATGTGGGGACCGCGTGGCCGGCGGTGGGTGAGGCCAGGGTCCCGGAAGCGAGGACTTATAGGTCATGGTGCTGTTTCCATGTGGAGGGGAGCCAAGATCTAAGGTATGGCCCAGGCCCCAAGTCGGGTCACCCCCGTCCACCCTGCCTGTCTGCTGTGTGCTTGGGGACGTGGAGGCAGTCCTGCCGAGGCCCCTGCATCCTCTGCTACCTTTGCAGACCTCTGCGCCCTGTGATGTTACCACCCTGAGTGCCCCGGGGCCCGGCTGGAGTAAGCGTCCCCCTGAATTCCCTCTTTCATTCTGGAATTGGGCGCCACTCTGTGCCAGGTGGCAGGGATAGACCCCACTGCCCAGCTGATGCTGTCCTGCCCTGGGGATGCCTGGCCAGGCTCATGCTGTGTCCACCACGCTCCATCCACACCCCTCCATCACACTTCACCCGGGGCCTGGGCCAGAGATGCGTCCGAGATCCCTTCTGGGAACAGTGGCCTCAAAGAATGGGGAGCAGCAAGGGCTGCTGGACGCCAGGTCCTTCTGGATCTTTCTGGCCAGGCTCCTCCCCGGCGTGTGGGCTCAGGGAGGGGGGATGGTCTGCCCCCGCGTTCCCGCAGACCCTGGCCCCTGGCAGGGCCCCCAGTTCCCACCTGCCCTGTCTGTTTCCTGCCCAGTGTAACTATGCTGTAGAAATGTATTTTGGCCATGCCCTGCATGAAGGTTCCAGTCTCCATGTCTGTGGGAAGGGCTAACCTGCGACAAGAAGTGGTCCCTGGGATGGAAAGATCTGGACACAGCAGAGGTTTGTGTCCTGCTCACGGAATGGCTGTCAGGTGAGCCTGGCTTCTTGGCACTCATGCCCTTGCGGTTTCTTCGTCATCCCAGGTGAGTCTGCGCGGCCGACAGCACGCGGCAGAGTGCTGGTGGGTCACTTCCGAAACTGGGCTGGACATGCCAGGTCTCCCTCCTGGTTGCTCTCTGTCTCCTGGGTCTTGGGCTTGGGCAAAGCCAGCAGCCATGTCATGGGAACTCAGGTGACGTGAGAACAGAGCCATCTCCCCAGGTGCACAGGACCCCAGACAGCAGCCTGCAAGGACCAAAGCCTGCTCATCGCTGCGCAGGACCCTCCGAGGGTCTCCTGGGGTCGTGGGGCCCTCGCGCGGCAGCAGACTCTGGGGGCCTTGGGAGGCGTGGCTGTGTTTTGCTGGGAGAATCACAGCATCACTGGGGCCTGAGGGCCCGGGACGGCCCCGGACAAGGAGGTGCTCAAAGCTGTGTGTTGTCCTCCTGTGCCAGGCCAGGTGTGTCCATGTGGCCAGAGCGCACAGTGGATGCCGCTCCTGAGTCCAGGGCCTGAAGGACCCTCTGGGTCACTCTCTCTGCCTTGGGTCACTCATCCTGAAGGAAGCCAGCCACTGTGTGCAGGGCCCTGCGTGGAGAGGCCCTCATGGTGAGGAGACGTCCGGCCCACAGCCACGAGGAGCCGCGACCCGCCAGCACTGGGGGTGAGCTTGGACCTGCCCCTCCAGCCCTGTGGAGGCTTCAGAGGCCATGGCCCAGGACAGCTGCTCAGCTGCGCCAGACTCACCTAGCCAAGCCCTTCAGAAACCCTGAGGGAGCGAATACTCAGCAGCAGCTTGGGAGGCGCTCACTTAGTTTGGGAGGCTTTTTTTTTTTTTTTTTTTTTTGAGACGGAGTCTCGCTCTGTCGCCCAGGCTGGAGTGCAGTGGCGTGATCCCGGCTCCCTGCAAGCTCCGCCCCCGGGGTTTAAGTCATTCTCCTGCCTCAGCCTCCCGAGTAGCTGGGACTACAGGCGCCCGCCAGCACACCCAGCAAATTTTTTTTTTGTATTTTTAGTAGAGACGGGGTTTCACCGTGTTAGCCAGGATGGTCTCGATCTCCTGACCTCATGATCTGCCCATCTCGGCCTCCCAAAGTGCTGGGATTACAGGCGTGAGCCACCGCGCCCGGCCTGGGAGGCATTTTTATGTGGCAGTGGACCACTAGGAAGGACATCCTTCACTCAGACCCACTGTGCAGAGGCGTCCACGGTCTCTGGGGCTGTCTCACCACCGGCTGGCCCAAAGATCCCAGAGGGACACTCGGGAAGACTCTTTTGCCTTGTCGGGAGGGGCTCACCTCCCATCCCCTCGCTTCTCTGGAAGGAAAGTGGCCTCATGACCACGCCCGTGTGTGGCGGCTGCTGAGGAGAACAACCTGGCTGGGTTCCAGAGGACAAAGCAGGTCAGGAAAGAGACGGAGAAGGGGGAGCAGCTTGGCAAGTGGCCCCACGGTGGGCCCCCGGGGATCCTCCTGGAAGCTGCAGCAGCCGTGCCACCATGGAGGGCACCTTGTCCTCACCAGATCCTGTGGCCTTCCTGGAGTGTGGAGTGTGCGCTGGCACCAAGGCCATGGAAAGGCCAGCCTCAGTCGGGGGTGTGGATACCCACCTGGAGGGGCCTTCGAAGCTGCCTTTCCAGCAGGTGGTGACCAGGCAGGGATGGATCAACGAGCAGGGGCAGCCCTGGGCATCCTGGCACCTGGGAGAGAAGGCCTGGCAGGCCCCTGTGTCCCCACAGAGCAGAATGAGCTCCTGTGGCACCTGGGTGTGTATTTAGGGTCTCACTGGAGGCATGCTGAGTGTTCATGCCCCTCAGGGCCCTCTGTCTGGTGAACCCATTGGAATGAACTGTGCGAGGAAATACTTTCGAGTCACTGGGGAGTGTTGAAGCAAGTCAGCCCCTTCCTGCCACCAAGGCCCAGAGCCCCATCCCCACACACACGGAGAGAAGCTTTCGGCAGAGGGAGTAACAGCAGAAAGGAAACAGGATGGACGGAGGGCTTGCCTGGGACTCCGGGGAATTGCGCTTCTCCTGTGTTCTCTGTGCATTTTCGTAAGCGCTGAAAACCTCAGTGTGGAGCCTGAAAGGGGTATCAGGCCTCCTGGGAGCTCCTCACTGCGCAGCCCCAACAGCTGAGGAAACAAGAGTCTGATTCAGGGTCCCTCCACAGCTGGGAGACCACATGTGGGAGCAGAGCCGGCGTGAGGAGGTCTCCAGCGGGAACAGCCACGGGCACCCGGACTGACTCAGGACCACACAGCTGCCCCTGTGGCCCCGTCTTCTTCAGCCCCCGCCCACCTCTATCGCTGGTTCCCAGTGTGGTCCAATTAACAAGAGGATGATGAATGCAGGGAGGGAAGGAGCCAGCCTGCGAGGACCTTTAGCCCCGACCTGATTCTCAAAGAGGCTTCCAAGTTTTGTTTGAGTGACACCTGGGTCATGGACTCCTTCCTCAGCACCCTGCTTGCAAAAGGGACGCTATGCAGGTCTTGTCCTTATTGAGGGGGAAGGTTAGGAGAACATGGGGGGTGAATCTCGTGGCTCCACCTGTATCTAAGGCAGCGGCTGCTCCCCGGGACCCCCAGGATGGCCTTCCTAGCCGGGACCCAAGAGAGAACCCCAGATGCCCCAGGCCACACCGTGACCTCTACTTCCACACTGGAGAACCCCAGGGCTGGTGAAGTCTCCCAACCTTCATCAGAGAAAGCTCCTGAGAAAAGCATGTGGCAGACGGAAGTCTCCAGGGGACAATGGTCAGCGCCCAGGGTGCTGGCCTTCTGCTGGGTCATTCTCGCTGACCCTACGCCCTGGAGACCTGTAGGCACCCAGGTCTGAGGGAAGTGCTGGGTCCTGGTTACCCATTCCCAGGATGCTGCAGGTGCAAGTCAGCCCTGATGCTCACTCACTGAGGGAAGGCCAGCTCCCTCACAGCCCACGACCTGCTCAGAAACCACGAGTTGTGCTGCCACGAGCCCTGGAGAGCCGTGAGCCACTTTGGCCAGATGACCTCGGGCTGCCCAGTGCTGGTGGGAGGCCATGGGCAGCTGGGAAGCCTGAATATCCCAGCCCCTGCCCCATCACTCTGACATGGGGCCCTCCTCACTCCTGGCAACAGGATGGGGGTACCAGTGTCCCAGAGCTGCCGTAACAAAAAACTGCAGACTGAGGCTTAAACGGCAGACATTCCTTCTCCCACAACCATCGAGGTCACATCTGAAATCAGCAGGTTTGAGCTGCAGGGTCAAACTCCCTCCAGAGGCTCCAGGGAAGGACACTTCCTGCCTCTCCCAGCCTCTGGGGCCCCAGCTGTTCCTGGGCTTGTGGCCACACTGCTCCACTTCTCCCTCCTTGACCACATAGCCTCCTGCCTGTATATCTGTGTGTCCTGTCTTCTGCTAGGAGGATACTCACCATTGGATTTAGAGACCACCCACTCACATTCTCACCCTCAGGACCATCCCCATCCCCTAATCTCATCTGTATCCTCATCCTCATCCTCATTCTTCATCTTCGCCTTCATCCTTCATGCTCATCCTCATCCACATCCTTGACCTTCATCCTCGTCCTCCATCCTCATCCTCATCCTTCATCCTCATTCTCAACCCCATTCGGATCCTCGTCCTTCATCCTCATCTTCATTCTTCATCCTCACCCTCATCCTTCATGTGCATCCTCATCTGGGTCCTCGACCTCCATTCTCATCCTCATTCTAAACCCCATCCTCATCTTCATCCTCCATACCCATCCTCATCCTTCATACTTTATCCTTATCCTCATCTTCATCCTCATCCTTCATCCTCATCCTCAACCCCATTCAAATCCTCATCCTTCATCATCATCTTCATCCTCATCCTTGATCCTCATTCTCATTCTCATCCTCCTTCCTCATTCTCATCTTCACCCTCATCCTGCATGCTCATTCTCATCCATATCCTCGACCTTCATCCTCGTCCTCCATCCTCATCCTCATCCTTCTTCCTCATTCTCAACCCCATTCGGATCCTCATCCTTCATCCTCATCTTCATTCTTTATCCTCACCCTCATCCTTCATGCGCATCCTCATTCACATCCTCGACCTTCATCCTCATCCTCATTCTAAACCCCATCCTCATCTTCATCCTCCATACCCATCCTCATCCTTCATACTTTATCTTCATCCTCATCCTTCATCCTCATCTTCATTCTTCATCCTCACCCTCATCCTTCATGCGCATCCTCATCCACATCCTCCACCTTCATCCTCATCCTCATCTTCATCCTCATTCTCATCCCCATCCTCATCCCTGTCCTCACCCTCCTCCTCATCCCTCACATCAGAGGACGGTTTCACGTGCATTCACAGGCACATGTATATCAGTAACTTCTTCCTGACACTCACCGGGTTCTCTGACAAGACAGACTTCGGGAGTCCATTGCATTGGTTCCTGGTGGAGGTGTGTGTGTTCACGAAACATATCTGAGTTACTGGCCCACACTCTTATCTCGGGGGTGCAAGTGTTGAGTCAGGGAGGGTTCTCCACACTCACATGTCTGTTACCCCAAATGATTACAAAATGCCCTCAGGGTGGGCGTTGCCCCCTCCAGTTCTATGACCTCCAGCCCTCTGCCTTGCGTCTGGCTGACACCAGGTGGAGTGGCTGTATCTGCGGGCCCAGGCAGCGCAGGGTGGGGCTCCTGTGAGCCCAGCAGGTACTCCATGCCCCCAAAGAGGCTCCTGAGGCCTGCACTTGCTGTCTTCAGCAAGGGTGCTGGAGCCGCACTGAAACTCGGCTAACAGCAGGGTGGGGCCTGGGAGCTGGCTGCCCTCCAGCTCTTCAACAAGTCCTTCAGGAACCTAGAGTGCCCACCTCGTATTGTGGGCAGTGCTGGGCAGGCAGTCGCCAGGTAACGGGTATGGGTGTGTGGAGCGAATGGTGGCTGTGGGTGCCACGTGAGTGACAGGCACAGGGGCTCCGGGCCTGCAGGACCCGCCCAGCGCTGAACACCTGGAGTCCTGCCTCCATCTGCTGAAGTTTTAAGTAATAACGATATGAATATTTTTGTTTCATATGTAAAATGATATCTATTAAGGATATAATATTTATTCTCATTACAAAATGGGAAGAATAAGAACTGCTTTTCAGGATGGCTTCGAGGAGCCCAGCAGGGAGCTTCGTCCTGTGCAGCACCTCCAGGGAACCTGCGGCTGGAGCTTGCCTGGAAACGCTGAGGTCAGCTGGCGTCCACCATCAGAGGATCCGGGGCTGGACTTTCGGTCCTTGTCTGCACCCTGAAGCTGGGCTCCTGTGACCCAGGGCTGCAGGAAGAAGTGGGTCTGGGACCCTAAGGACTGTGAGCGTTCTAAGGATCTGGAAGGACGGACAGCCCCATGCAGCCGTGCCCTCCCACCTGTCAGGAAGACTTTGTGCCTTTAGCCCACGTGGTGGGTGTGGCCCTGCTGCGAGAGGGAGCGCCTGTCTCACTGGCCTGACAGGTCCTGACGCCGGGTGGCATCTTGCAGAGCCTGGGGTAGTTCTGGGGGGTGATGTCTGCAGGAGACGAGCTGCCCACCCTGGCTCAGAGAGAAGGGAACAGCTGATTACCTCAACGGAAAAAGGAGGCAAAGGCAGAGAAATGGTGCGCGGGCTCTGAAGCTTCAGCCAGGTGGGCTGGAAGTTCTCACCTCCTGACCTCCTAGGTTTGTTCCTAGGAGTGGAACCTAAGGAGTTAATTAGAATTGTTACGGCATTGCACACATTTTTAATAGGAAGATACAAAGTGGTGTCAAAGGCCCACTGAGAAGACAGCTGGCGCTTGACCACCCCACTCCACCTCCCACGCAGAGCCAGGCGCTAGGGTGAAGGCTCCAGTTCTCAGTCCCGGCACCCCTGGGCCCTCCATCATCATCACATGGGTGACGTGGGAGGAGGTGGCCAAGGTGAGAAGCCCAGCCCGTGTGGCCACCGTGAGTTGTGGGTGGGGAGGAGGCCTCTGCAGGAGCGGCAGGGCAAGGGCGGGCAGCAGCAGAGCCGCAGCCCCGGGGTGGCATGAAGCAAAGCAGGAAAATCACGTGATTCTGTAGCTTTAAAAATAACAGCATTTGCAGGGCAAAACAGGGTG
Organism: Colobus angolensis palliatus; assembly: GCF_000951035.1. Classification (NCBI taxonomy): domain Eukaryota; kingdom Metazoa; phylum Chordata; class Mammalia; order Primates; family Cercopithecidae; genus Colobus; species Colobus angolensis. Next base: position 1,516,090 of record NW_012116910.1, read on the forward strand.
GCACAGGTTTAAAAGAAACCACCTGTCTGTTCTGATGGCAAAGCCTGAGGGAAGCCAGTGGTCCGAGCAGATGGAGGTGTCCGGGTCCGGGCAGGAACGTGTCTGCCACCTGCTGTCTGGGCTCCGGTGAATCAGGGAAGAGGAATCCTGGGGCGGGATGTGCTGGGGATGCCCCTGTCTGGCTCTGGGTCCAGGCCTGCTGAGAAGGGGATTGCCAGGGGCTGGGGCGGTTGCCTGGACTCCCTGAGAATCTTGCAGCCCGGCAGACCTGGGTGCTCACGCCAGGTGGGGTGGGGTGGGCACACCAGGTGGGTGCACACCCAGCGGGGAGGGCACACCGGGCAGGGCAGGCACACCAGGCAGGGGGCACTCACCAGGCGGGGGGCACTCACCGGGCAGGGGGCACTCACCAGGCGGGGGGCACTCACCGGGCAGGGGGCACTCACCGGGCGGGGGGCACTCACCAGGCAGGACGGACACACTGGGTGGGGTGAGCACACCAGGCCGGGTGTGCATGAGACAGCAGCCACTCCAGAGAAGCGCAAAGCCTTTAGGATCTTAGTGTGATCTCACATGTGGGTTCACGAGTCCTGTCCCATCCTGGTCATGGTGTCCAGAAAAACAGGACGGTGTGTAAGTGACCCTGTTGCTTTTGTGAGGACGAGAGAGCTTCAGGGGGTGAGAAGGGAATGGTGGGTGGCGTGGCACGGGAGATGAGCTAGCAGAGGGGCGTCCGACATGGGCAGCAGGCAGGAGAGCCCCAGTGGTCACCTCCATCGGGAGACACATGCACACCCTTCCCTGCCTGCAGTCCTGGGCTCTCTCTGTGGCATTGGAGTGGGAGGGAAAAGCTGTCTCTGAAGCCCCCAGCTGGCCCCACCATCTTATGGCCTGGTGACTTGGCCCCACTGACCACTGAGGCCGTGGTGCCTCAAGCCTTGGCCGTCGCCTTCAATTTGGGCCCAGCTGGTAGTGCCCAGACTTGGCCACAAGACGTTCCCCAAGTCTCAGATATTCGATGCCTCACATTGCCAACATGGAGCCATTTCCCACATGGGGAAACTGAGGCACGGGGGGCACCCGGGCATTGGGGTGCCTTGTGACCCAAGTCCCCGTAGCGGTTTGAGGTCTACGGTCAACTCTGTCCTAGCCCCATGGAGGGGGAGTGGCCACGTGGGCTTTGGCAAGGGCGCTCATTGGGAAAGAGGCTTTCCTGCTGTGTGTGTGAGGTCAGATGGACTTGGGGGCCGATGGGGCCTTGTCATGTGGGGGACAGGGCTGGGGGTGGGGAGCCGAGCTTGGCCCTCGGGAAAACGCCCAGAGATTTGTCAGTGCAAGCACTGGCGTTCTCTGTCCCTCACGCTTACGTTGTTTGAGTAGAAGTCCAATCACATCGCCCCCCCGGTGTGAATCACTGCCTGCTTGGCAGGGACCGCAGCCTTGGTTTGGCCTTTGGACACTGCACGCAGGTGTCGTGGCCCTCCTGGCTTTGGGAATGTGGTGTCCGGCTTACGGCTTAGGGTCCCGCTGCCAGGGAGCACGGAACACAGCCGCCCACATGTGGATTCCCTGGACAGCGTGCTCCGTTTCCCATTCACACTGCTTTTTGTCCCCCAGGACAGTAACGCCGCGGCGGGAACATCCAGTCCCTCCAGAATCACCGAAGCATTCCCCGGGCGCCTGCTCCCGGCCCGCGGGCTCCCAGCACTGTGTCCTCCCCCAGGCGTGGCGAGGCCCAGCTGGGTTGCCAGGCATCCGCACGGCCCTCGTCCTGAACCAAACCACAGTCGCAGAGCTGAGCACGTACCTGCGTCTGTCTGGTTTGTTTCCCAGGAGTTTGGCTCCAGATTAAAGAACCGTGTGATGCCGCACTTTGCTTTTCGGGTACAGGCCTCTGCACACTGCGTGTCTGGTGGAGGACAGGGTCCTGTGAGTTTCCAGCAAACCGACCTCCGTGGAAACGCAAGTGGAAAACGCTTTCTTGAGAAAGTTGCAGTCAATGACAAAATGGCCTTTCCCCAAGTGCCATAGTCTCTCGCTGAGACCCTGTGCCAATGAGGGGAGGTGTGGCCCTTAGACCTGAGTGCTGCAGTCTCTTGCTGAGACCCTGTGCCAATGAGGGGAGGTGTGGCCCTTAGACCTGAGTGCTGCAGTCTCTTGCTGAGACCCTGTGCCAATGAGGGGAGGTATGGCCCTTCCGCAAGTGCCACAGTGTCCCCTGTGCCAGTGTGAGTGTCCTCAGGGCTGAGCAGGGACGCTGTGGCTGGAACTTGGTCACCCTTCTAGCCAGACAGCCTGCGAGGGAGACTCTTGGTGGTCACCACAGCAGGTGACAGCCATGCGCCCAGTTCTCAGCCCCGACCACACCTCATGGTGTTAGGCACAAACCCTTCATCCTGCTCCAAACAGAATGAGAATGTCATGTCGCAGCCTCGCCTACAAAGCTCACCAGAGAAGGAGGGTAGAAGGAAGCCCCCGAAAAGTCACAATAAGATGACCGTGTGTGAGCAGCCTCTGCCCCGCTGATTTGACGTCCGAAATGGCTTCCACACTGGATTTCCTGCTTCCCCATACCCTTGGTTCTGGCTTAGGGCCAAAGCCGTTCTAGCCAGAGCTGTGAGTCCTTCCCATGAGCAGGCCTTGCTTCCTGCTTCCTGCACTTCAGAGATGGGCGCCAACCACACAGGGCAGGGGACACGCTGGGTGCCCTCGAGGAGTGGGTGGAATGGCCCAGAAATACCCCAAATAAATAAAGCTGGGCATCGGTGGCGAGGATGACAGAGGGGCCAGTGAGCCACTGCTGAGTGCAACCCGGGCTGGACAGCGGCTGGAGGGGGCCCGGTGGGCGGGGACGGGGGACCAGAGGAGGCCACAGCGCTCAGGAAATGAAGCCAGCATGACCTGACGTCACCCCTTGGCCAGGCTGCACCCGGCCCTGAGCCACATCCCCTGCGAGGTCAGACCAGAACCCAAACGGTTGTTTGATCTTAAAACTAAGCCTGTGTTTGTAACAGGAAACCAGTCCCAGCACAGCTGGGGTGAGTCAGATTAAACTGCAGTATGTGCCACAGAAAACCTTAAAGGAATGAGGGCACGGTCCAGAGATGCTCCCTGCTCGGAACAGGAGCTCTGGGCCGCGGCGCCCGGGCAATCCCGGGGCGTCCAGAGGAGGCACCACACCTAAATCAACCCTGGCGGGTCGACAGTGGATGGAGACCTCAGCCTTTGAGAGTGACCCGAGGTCAGTCCCAGGGCACAGATCCATGGGGCTGTCCCGAGCCAGCTCTGAGGGTTGGACGGGCTTCCCCCATTGTCTGGGGACCCTGATGAACACCACAGTCATACCTTTCATTTTCCTTTCAGGTCTTTTAACTAAAATGCCACAAAAAAGGGGACGGCCGCCGAGTCCCAGGCTAAGCGCGCTGCACAGCCCCGACCGGGCCTCTGCTTGGCCCAGATAACTGGAAAACATTCCAGGAATCTCAGCATTGCGGTTTTGTTTTCTCTTGGCTTTGCGAGAGTTTAAGGAATGTGTAATTATTTATGAAATGCCAGCGTCCTGGCTGTGGAAACGCCGATTGAAGAGAGAACCAGGCAGATGCAGGGCCGTTCTTGGCTAGAGCTTTGAGCCCCACTGACTTTCCCTGCCACGATGCTGGGAATTTCTGCCCCACTCATGGGCAAGGTGGAGCAGGACCTGAACAGACTTAAAGGGAGGTGGAACTGAGATCTGTGTGCGTTTTCAGAATCCAAGCAGGGTGAGTGGGTTTCCTCCCTTCACGTCCGCCCCCAACCCTGAAGAGTCTTTTGGGGAGTGCCAACGTCTCCCGCAGGGAGCCCGCCTCCTCTGCCCCTTCCGAGGTCCTGAGCCATTCTGGAGGGTCTTCAGCCCCCAGCCCCGCTGGGCTTCAGCTGCTGTGGAACTGCAAGGTGGAGTGGAGTCGCCCTCAGAGGGTGCCAGGTCTTTACGGGTGAGTTGAAGACCCCATGGACGCCTCATGTCAGAGCCCTGGGAGGGGGTCTCTAGTCTCTGAGGTTCAAGATCTCGGTGCAGCTGCCGTCCTTCCTGGAACATCTCCTGGGTACTTGGCGAGAGAGCAGAGGTCAGTCAGAGACGCCTTGGCCAGCACCGGCCCCTCACTCTCCGGCTATGCGGTAGCCCCTTCTGGTCCCCGGCTGCCACCTCCACTTGGGGCCCAGCTGGCACTGCCCTGAGTCTCAGGTCTCCAGCCCAGATCACCGAGATGGACACATTTTCCAGATGAGGAAGCCGGGGTGCAGAACCGAGCCGGATGCACAAGGTGCTTTGTAAACAGCGCCTTCCAGGCGGGCTCAGCAGTGAACACACAGACAGACCTGCCTTCCCGGAGCTCGCGCTAGCAAAGTCAAGGAGAAAACCGCGTGGCCACCTTAGCAAACGCAGAACAACATCTGGGAACATTCAACAACCATTCATGAAAAGGTTCTCAGCAGGCTAAGAATAGAAAGGAATTTCCTTCACTGGATAAAGGGTTTTTAAAAATCCTTCAGCAAATACAGTACGGCGCTAAATGGCGAGACAGAAACCGTCCCCCTCAGACCAGAACACAATAGACAGGCCTTCCAACAACACTTCCCTTTAGCGTTCTAAGAGAGGCTACGGCTGTCATTCACAGGAGACCGAGAGACAGAGACAGGGTCAGAGAGACAGACAGAGACATAGGGAGACAGAGACAGAAACACAGAGAGACACAGAGAGACAGAGAAACAGAGACAGAGACATAGGGAAACAGAGAGACAGGCAGAGACAAGGCATTTGCAGGGAGATAATGAAACAATATCTGGACTAAAAGAGAACTGTTCTTCACAAATGGCATTTGCTGTGGTTAGAATGTCTCTCCCGAAACTCAGGTTGAAACTCAATTGCCTTTTTCCAGATGAGGTGCAGAGTGGAGGCAGACGTGTTAAGAGGTGAGGCCCTCCTGAGAAATTAATTTGCTTGTGGAGGAAGCTCAATACCGACTACAGCAGTATAGTTATAAAAGTCAAGGAGAAAATGAACAAAATGAAAAGAAAATAACACAGATAAGAAACAGATAAACATAGAAATTTAAAAGGATTTACACTTATTAGATATAATAAAAAGTAGCAAGTACGTTGGATGCAAACCCAGCGTTAATCAATCAATCATAATTCCATCATCCAGAAAAAAAGCTTTTTTTTTGTTTTGTTTTTTTGTTTTTAGATGGGGTCTCGCTCTGTCACCCAGGCTGGAGTACAGTGGCGTGATCTCGGCTCACTGCAACCTCTGCCTCCCGGGTTCAAATGATTCTCCTGCCTCAGCCTCCTGAGTAGCTGGGATTACAGGCGCCCGACACCACACCCAGCTAATTTTTGTGTTTTTAGTGGGAGACGGGGTTTCACCGTGTTGGCCAGGCTGGTCTTGAACTCTTGACAACCTCATGATCTGCCCGCCTTGGCCTCCCAAAGTGCTGGGATTACAGGCGTGAGCCACCACGCCTAGCTGAAAAGCATTTAAAATTTAAAAATCGAATAAAAGATGCACAGAACAATTGAGGAAAACATCATAAAACTTTCCTGAGAGACCTGTTCACTGTCTTCCCTCCCTCCCCCACGTCACTCCTGACCGACGGTGTGGGTGGAGCTCCCTGTCTATTGCGTGAGTTTTCTGATGTGGAGCGTGATATCTGCAGCAGAGCATGACTTTGCATCTCTTTTCCGCATCACCAGCTGGTACCGAATGGATGAAGGAATTAATTTTCAGGGATGCTTGCCCCTTCTGCTGTAGGGACTGGTACTCTGGCACGGCCCATCTATGTGGTTTGCTCTTGTGAGTCTAGGGTCAGCCCCGTGCCGTACGAGGTTGAGTTGTTGTGTGTGAGTGTGTGGTATGTGTGTGTGTGGTGTGTGTGTGTGGTGTGTGTTGTGGTGGTGTGTGTTGTGGTGTGTGTGTGTGGTGTGTGTGTGTGTGGTGTGTGTGTGGTGTGTGTGTGTGGTGTGTGTGTGGTGTGTATGTGTGGTGTGTGTGTGTGGTGTGTGTGTGGGGTGTCTGTGTGTGGTGTGTGTGTGTGGTGTGTGTTGTGGTGTGTGTGGTGTGTGTTGTGGTGTGTGTT
>NW_012116910.1:1522729-1541940 GCF_000951035.1 Colobus angolensis palliatus
GCAAGGGTCCTCCGGAGTATGGGCTCTCTCTTTGGGGGCCCCGTCTAGCTCAGGCTTGGTAGCCAGGCCAGCACCCCCTCCACCTCAGCCACATGTTCTCAGAGACCCTCCATGACGGCAACCTCAGGGTCCCACAACCTGAGAGCATCTCTAACTCACCAGAGAACGTGAGAGGACTTGGCTGGGGGCGCCTGCCTTCTCTCCTAGTCACCGCACTTGAGTCTTGCAGAGCCTGGGACGGAGTCAGCAGCCCTGGGCGTGGGCTCCCCTTGGGTTCCCTTCCTTGGATTCTCTCAGCAAGGCCGTGTGCTTGTGGGCCCTGCTTATCTGACAGCCCTGGACACCCTGCGGGGAAAGTGTGTGCACAGTCCCTGCCGGCCAGCCCTGCCTCAAGGTACAAATTCTTACGAAAGTGCATAGTGCTTGCATTTTAGTGAACTTGTGCCAGGAGTTTCCAGGCGGGACTGCACACCCTCAGCAAAGCCTCTGTGCTTCCTTCCTGCTGCATCCCTTCACCCACAGACCACAGGTGAGGGGGATTTGATGCTGCCCGGATGGTGTTTCTGCTGCACTAGGATTCATTCGATGGAATATGCACTGCCAGCTACATATGAAATTTTACATTTTCTAGTAGCTAAGTAACACTAAGAAAAGAGAAACAGGTATTAACTGTAATATTTGTTGTTTAACCCAATGTAACAAATATTATGCCAGCACGTGAGCAAAACGTAAAGGGTGTTGCTGAAGCACTTTGCCTTTTCTTCCCCTCCTGCCTTTTCCCACCCTGGCCCCTGTTTGCACTTGTAGAACCTCCAGCTTTGAGTGGTGGTTTCAGGGGCCAGCAGTCCCCGTGTCCTGTGGCCTCTGCACTTGACACTCAGGCCTAGGCTTGTAACCCCAGAAGCAGGAGCTGCCAAGCCAGCCGCAGGCTCTCTAAGTTGGCTCAGGGGTCCTGGCTGGGAGACGAACTCTGCCTTGCACTGAATATTTTGCTCCCTGGCATGACCTGTGAGACCCAAACCTCCACTCGTGCCCAGGATGTGTGCCTGTTCCCTGTGCAGAGACCCTGCAGGCCTGTCCCGGCTCAAGGACGCCTGTCCTGGCTCAAGGACACCTGCCCCTATGGTGCATTCCGCATGCTCAGAGCCACAGGGCTTCCTCCTAGAGTGCCCTGTGCTCCCAGCCCGGGGCCTGTGTTCACTGGACAGGAGGGCCATTGCCAGCAGGAGTGTCTCAGCTCCCGCCCTAAAGAGGCCCCAACACCCTGCCCAGGCCTCTGTGCTGAGTGCGAGTGACAGCCTCTGGTCCCCCGCCCATGGTTAGAGGGGCACAGGCAAACGAGAACAGGGGCTGAGGGAGTGAGGAACAGGCAAACGAGAACAGGGGCTGAGGGAGTGAGGAACAGGCAAACGAGGACAGGGGCTGAGGGAGCCACCATGAAGGCAGAGTGGGCACAGAAGGTGGAGCTGCCTGATCTTTCCAGGGCAAAGCCTTGGGGGGCAGACTCTGGACCCCAGAAGGCAGGTGGAACCACCCTCGGCTTCTCCACAGGACGTCCAGGGCAGGGGCCTGTGTGCCTGACTCCAGGGCACCGGGTTCAGGGAGGCCCTACGGGGCAGGGTCTTTCCCACCCCCTGCCTGGGGCCTTGGTAAGAGGATCATTCTCACAGGTACCCACAGCCACAGCCAAGGCCCTGGGAACTGTGGGTGTAGGGTCGGCTTGGGCCCAGGCTGCAGGTCAGAAGGGCCCGTGTGTGGAGGAGCCACCAGGAGATGTGGAAAGGACAACAGCAGTGCTGAGGAACAGCCAGGGAGGGAGGCGGGAGGCGGCCAAGACCTTTCCTGTCCTGCCGCCAGCTCTCCCAGGGCCACAGGAGCCCACCCAGGGGTCAGGGTCGTGCCAGGACAGCAGTACACATGTGTAGCTCAGCCCCAGTCACGGTGTCTGAATGAGGACTCCTCAAGGGAGCCTGTGGGAAGAGCCCGTGTCCCTGACTCTGCCCAGGGAATGGGGCGGGTGGGAACGGGGCCTGTGGGAAGGGGCTGGCAGCCTCTGGGCTTCCTCCCTCGCCTCAGGAGCTGACCATTAGGAATTCACAGGGGAGGGGCCGGCTGAGCCAGGAGGGGGCTCATTTTCCAGGACATGGACCAAAATCCCAGGATGAACTTTCCCTTCAGCTCCAACATGTAAAGAGCTTGGAAACCACAAAGTGAGAATCATCAATTTGTCTTGGACCCATCAAAGAAACAAGGTCAAAGGGCAGAGTGCCACCTGACACCTGGAGAAACAGGTGAACACAGTGTCACAGCTGAGATCTGCTCACCTAAAGCCAAAGCCACTGGACCCAGAAACTAGTGCAGACACATAAATGATGGCTTTGGGAGGTGGCAGAGGCTAGGCATAGGACATGTGAGGGTGAGCATCTCCCTGGAGCTGCAGTCCTGGGGCTCTCACATTTATGGGTTTTACTTTCAGGAACCCTGCTGGGTTCTCAAAGATCCAAAAAGACCTGGGTCTGGCAGGGGAGGAGAGGAGGAATCCCTGTGGAGCACAGCCCAGGGCGTTCAGCACAGCAACTGCCTTTCCAGGGCAAACAAACCTTACCAGGGCCTTATCCCACATGGACAAAAGGCACAGTCCCCTGGAGTTTTCCTGTCTCACTGCAGTAGGGGACACTACGCCACTGAAGAACCACTAGTGAAGGTCACAGGCCAAGAGGCAGACCCCATGAAAGACAGAGACTTCATTACAAGATTGTAGCATGCTCCCTTCCCACACACCTGACTACCACACAACCAGGGTTCTATTATGACCAGGTTGCAGCTGAGTGAGCTACCAGACATGGATTCTATTTAAGGAGGAGGACCTAGGGAAGTCCAAAGTCAAAAGAGGAGACACACACAAGGACATCAGGGGAATTTGAAGTCTCTGGCACCTAGAGCTATGGAAAACATTACATGTGGCCTAACTCTAGCCAGATTAAAATAAAACTTCACTCTAAATCCCCACTTTCCCCCATTCCTATTATTCAATGCATCACGTACGGCTTTCAACAAAATATTGCAAGGCATGCCAAAAGGTAAGAAAAAACCGTCTGAAGAGTAAACACAATCATCTGAACAATACTCAGATGTGGCAGAGGTTTTGGAATTACCAGGCAGAGAATGTAAAGTAATATGTTAAAGGCTCTCATGGAAGATCAGACAGCATGCAGGAACAGGTGGGTGACGTAAGCCGAGAGATGGAAGCTCTAAGAAAGAATCATAAGGAAAGGCCAGGAATTAGCTGTAACAGAACCAAAGAAGGCCTTTTCTGGGCTTCTCAGTAGATGGCACAAAGCTGAAAACGAATTAGTGCATTCGACAGTAGGCCAACAGAAATATCTCAAACTTTAATTTACGAAGAGAGAAAAGAATGGGGAAAATTCAGGACATCCAAGAACTGCAGAAGAATGTTAAAAAGTGTAGCACATGCATAATCAGAATACCAGAAGGAGAAGAAAGAAAGAAGGGAGAAGAAATATTTGAAGTAATAATGGCTGAGAACAGTCCATAGCTAATGAAAGACACCAAACCACAGATCCAGATCCAGGAAATTCAGAGATCAACAGAATAAATCTCAAGAAATCTACACCTTGGTATATCATATTCGAATGACAGAAAGCCAAAGACAAAGAGAAAATGGTGAAAGAAGCCGGAGGGGAAAACGCCTCGGCATTAGGGGGACAGAGGCGGAAGTGACACTGGACTTCTCCTCGGGATGGTGAGACGTGGTGAAACTAGCACTCGCCTCTCGGGTGTTCCTCCCGAAAACACTTACTTCTGGTCTGATCATGAAGAAACATCAGGCAAATCTTTTTTGAAGACCATTCTACAAAACACCTGACCAGTACTACTCACAATCATCAAAGACAAGGAAAGCCCGATAAACTGTCACCACGACGTGTCATGTGGGATCCTGCACAGGGCCCTGAGGCAGAAAAGGGACATGAGGTAAAAACCAAGGGAATGTGAATGGGCTACGGGCTTTTGTTAATAGCATCGTGTCAGTGTTGGCTCACTAATCAGGACACATCTAGCAAATGAATGTGAGACGTTAGCAGTAGGGAAATCCTGAGCGCACAGAGTGGACCAGTTCTCTGTAGTATCCTAGCAGGTTTTTCTATAGCTTCAAAACTGTTTTAAAATTAAAAAAATATATTTTTTAAATATAGGAGAAAATATATTTTGAAATATACAGGTGAAAAGATGGCAAACTATTTTCAAAGAGAAATGAACATGCTCAAAAAGAAATAAAAATTCTAGAAGTGAAAATGAAATAAATGAAAAAATGTGTTTAAAGCTAAAAATTAGAAAAGCAACCCTTAGGGTAACAAGGAAGGGTGAGGCATGTGTGGGACTGGGCCGGGGGTGAGGCGTGTGCGGGACTGGGCCGGGGGTGAGGCGTGTGCGGGACTGGGCCGGGGGTGAGGCGTGTGCGGCACTGGGCCGGGGGTGAGGCCACCTGTACATATGCAACGAAGAGGCCCAAACGGAGCAGTGGGCAGGAGGACCCAGGCCCTGGGTCCAGTCTTGGGACCTTGACAGCATCTCCCAAGCCCCTTGGACCTCAGGTTCCTCATCTGTGGAAAACGATAACTGGATAAGCGGGTCCTTGGGCACCCACCCTTCCAGCTCTGACCCTGGATCATGCTACATGGCTGCCCTGACCCACCAAGGTGTTCAAATCTTGCCATCCCTTACATTTAATTTCTCCTCCCAGGCCAAGCCTTCTTTTGCTCAGTTTACCTCTCGGGGGAGCAACCATCTGCCCCCTCACCTGGGAACCAGGTATCCCCAATACTGGAGCCGCCCTCAGGCCTGGTCTGCCTGGTCCTCAGCCCTGCTCAGAGCTCCCCACCTCCTGTTCACTCACCAGGTGCTCTGAAGGGTGACTTCACCTGGCTTTCCTCAAAGCCCCACTTCCATCCCTCCTGTCTCTCAGCCATGGGCGTGGTGCCTGTTCTGGGGGTGCAGGTGGTGGCAGAGGCACGGGCCAGTGAGGAGGGGCCCACGGGGGCCAGAGCTCTGCATCCAAGCATCAGGAGAGGATCGCGCAGGGCAGGGCCAGCTCAGCAGGACGTGAGGTAACGGGATACGCAGTGAGAGACCAAGGCCTGTGCCAAGCTCACGTGTGGCTCTGGATGAATGGGCCTAACTGGGGGCAGAACCTGCACCTGCACCGTCCACTCCGCACCCCCTGAAAACCCGAAGTTGAGCAGAAGATGCTGGATCCCACAGCATGCGTCAGCCCCCGGCCTCCCACGCGTCAGAAGGAACTCCGAGCCCCACTGGGGTTTTGTTTTAAAACCATGGCTTTGGGCTGTATGATGCAATTCAAGACAAGAAAGGGCAACTTTCTGAGACGAGGACTAGCCTGGGAGGCCCAGCAGGTCCTCCAGCCCCAGGCCAGGGCGAAGGGCGCTTATGAGGGAACAGGCATTGCCGGCCGGCCTTCACCAAGTAGGGTCAGAATGACTCGGTGGTGGTATTTCGACAGAGCAGTGAGGGTGTAGAATCAGAACGACTTGGTGGTGGTGTTCTGACAGAGCGGCAAGGTTTCTCTGGCTCCCTCTGGAGTCTGCTAAGAGACCTCGAGATCAGAGAAGAGCCATTGCCGTTTTCCACTGAGAAGCCGGCGTTCCTGGGTGCAAACGAGTGACGCCCACAGTGACACCCCATGGAGCACATCAGTTCCCACCAGGCGCTTTCCTTGCTGTAAGTGCCACTGGTGAAGACCCGTAGGGGCCCCCTGGGGGTGTGGGAGTCCCACCCCTCTTCTGACATCGGGCTGCCATCTGTCAAGCCCAGCCTTTCCTCCTCCTTCTCACACCTGGGCCACTCCCTCTGGCAGGACCACACAAGGCAGGACCCTCATCCAATCCCAGCTCTGAGCCGTGCGAACCCAGGCCCGCCTCCCCGCCCCACTCTCTCAATCCGTCTTCAGGGCAGCTCAGAGCCACCTGCTCTCCCCAGAAGCATCGCAGTGTGAGGAACGAAGCTTTTCACATCCTCCTGGTGTGTGTGTGTATGTGTGTGTGGGTGGGTGGGGGGTGCCGGCGGGGGGGGGAGTTGCCACAGGTCTTGTTGTCTGAATCGGATTTCAGGGACGGATCTGTGTGGTTTCTGCAGAGGCGACGACAGGGAAGTGGTTAGCAGCAGTGCCCATCACAGTCCCTCGAGATTCAGGTGCTGCAGACATGTTCTGCCACCCACACCCGTGTCTGGAAACTGGCCCAGATTTTGAGGACCAGATACTACATCCGAAACATTCTCCTATCCACTCCCTGGCTGTGTGACCCCAGAAAAAGTTGCTCAACCTCTCTGGACCTCCACTGACACCAGAAAAATACAGTCTTTGGACTAAATCAGCCTGCGGTCCCTGCCTGCCCCAGTATCCCGTGGTTCCTCTTGAGTTTTGATCAGACCCCAGCCCTGCCCCTGGTGCTAACTCACTCCTGTGGGGAAGAGAGCTTGGACTGTGGTGGACTCGGGGGTGTAACCTGCAGGGCTGGAAGGGACATGAGACAGCAGGGCAGAGACTCCACAGTCCCGGATCTCAGAGAGCCTGGGGAGCCCAGGGCTCCTGTCCTGGCTGTGTGACCACAGGAAGCCAGGTCTGTCTCCAGGCCCCACACCCACACCCGGAGGGTCGGTGTGTGTCCAGTGCTGTGCGCGCTGTGTGCCAGGAGTCAACAGAAAGCTCAGAGCAGGCCCTGGGGCCCAGCAGAACCACACAGACTTCCACCTGTGAGTTCCACGTGGATTTTAGAAAGAGGCCGCGAGGGCACGGGAGTCACACAAGGTGCCAAAGCCCACAGAGCCAGCAGGCATCGAGGCTGAAGGTCAGCTTGGCCCGATTCTGGCCCTGAGCTGGATCCTCCACGCCTACCGCCTGCCTCACTTCTGAGACATCAGAACAGGGACTCGGCTGGGGCCAGGAGCGCAGAGCTGGAGCTTTCTCCATCATCCCTGCTGGCCTCGCTGGCTTGACCAAGGTCACACTGAGGAGCATGAATCCACATGCCATCGTAACAGCACAGGCGATGCCGCCTGCCCTCAGGAGACCCAAACGCACAGGCTGAGCACAGGCGGTTTCTGCAGCAGCTGCAAACCCGGCCCGAGAGAAGCACAGCCTCAGATGCCCACCTCCTGGTGGGCCAAGGGGACCCCAGAGCCACTCCCAGCATGGTGCTGCAAAGACGCCTAGAGCTGGAAGGAGAAGCTGAGCCCCATGAGGGCTGAGGGCGGTTCCCTTTGAATGGCCCTCATTTGGAGAAAGAGGCTTTAAAAACCATATAATTGGATGCAGGAGTCTGTTTTCGTTAAAGCAGTTTCCATGATGTAGCAAAGAAGCACTACAGGTCTCCAGTTACAGAAGCAGCCTGGGAACAATGGGGTCACTTTAAAAAGCCGCCAAGGTACATTTCAGCGCCTGCAGCAGGCTGTGGACAACAGCGCTCAGAACACATGCTCCCAATCTGCTTTGTGTTTACCCAGGTTTACCCTCCTCCAAAACGGTGCAGAACAATGCCTGGCTCTAGCGAGGCGAGGCTGCATCACCAGCTCTTGTTATTTCCTGCCCCAAAGCAGCCTGTGGTGGAGGAACCGGGGAAACCAGGCTGTCCCGTGCGTCTCTCCCCAGGAGAGCAGCCCTTTGCTGAGCACTACAGGGCACATTCATGAGACCACACTTTTATTGAAAGCTCTGCGTCTGGCTGCTGTGTTCTGCACTGAGATTGATTAGAGCCGGACAGCTCCAGGGTGGCGGGTGTGCTCCTGGCACAGACCTGTGAGCTTGGGGCCACCAGATTTAATGAACACTTTGCACCCCATTGGCGCCTTGAAGGGTGATGCTTTCACAGGCGTCCAGGACATCTGCTGGCAGGTTTTCCAGTTCAGCATTTTTCATTTTGCAGTCAAGGCAGGAGACGGGGAGAAGTGATAAAGTGGGACCTGGGGCATCCGCCAGAGCTATGCTGATGCTCCTCTCTGCGCTCCTGGCAGAAGCCGCAGCCAAGGGGGACACTGGTCAGCCAGCCGCCACCCTGCACCCTGACAAATGGAGTGGAAGCCACAAAACACGTAGGCTGTTGTGTGGAGCTGGCACTCCTGCTGGGCTCCAGAGCTGAACAGGCAGCCCCGCCAGGCCTCTCCAACCCAGTAGCTCAGGTTGGAGAGTTCCAGCAGCAGCAGCCAGTCAGCCTAACTCCGTCCTGGAGCACACCTGGTCTCAGATCTCTGCAGACTCACTCTCCAAGAGTGCCTTGGTGGTGGGTTGAATTGATGCCATCGGGACATCACCAACAGCAACACACAGTACATCGAGTTGAGGGGAGGGCTGATGCCTCCAACAGACTGCCCTTGTGGTCAGCCCCTGCAGTCTCTGTGGGTTCTCTCTCTCTCAGGGTCAGCGTGGCTAGGAAGCATCTGCCAAGCCCTGCGTAGCACCAGCCAGATCCCCAATCTGAGTCTCAGACAGCAATGTGGAGTCCACATTTTCCTAATAACCTTAGTTCACATTGATGGCAATTGACCCTTTGGAACCTGCTTTTTATGGGACAATGCACTTATGCAAAACCACAAAGACCAGAGGCTGCACATGTACACGTCCTGGGAGGGACCTTAGCAAAGTGTTCCCATAGTTACATCCCGGTGATGAGCAAAAAAGAGAAATTTTAATCAGAGTCGGATAAGACCGCACTCTCCTTCCACTCCAATTCCTCCCTGACCCACATCCCGCGTGGCAGGAGGAGCATGGAGAGTGATCATGGGAACACAAGGAGCACGGAGAACATGGAGAGCATGAGGGGTATGTGGAGCACAGGGAGCACGGAGAATATAAGGAGCACTGGAAGCTCAGGACGCATGAGGAGCATGGGGAGCACAAGGAGCATGGGGAGCACGAGGAGCATGAGGAGGATGGGGAGCATGGAGAGCATGGAGATATAAGGAGCACTTGAAGCACAGGGTGCACAAGGAGTATGGGGAGCACAGAAAGCATGGAGAGCACAGAGAGCATGGGGAGCTTGAGTATGTGGAGCACAGGGAGCACGGAGAATATAAGGAGCACTAGAAGCACAGGGCGCACGAGGAGCATGGGGAGCATGGAGAGCATGTAGAATATAAGGAGCACTGGAAGCACAGGGTGCACAAGGAGTATGGGGAGCACGGGAAGCATGGTGAGCACAGACAGCATGGGGAGCATGGAGATATAAGGAGCACTGGAAGCACAGGGCACACGAGGAGTATGGGGAACATGAGGAGTATGGGGAGCACCAGGGACACGAGGAGCAGGGGAGCACAGAGAACACGTGGAGCACAGAGAGCATGGAGAATGCAAGGAGTCCTGGAAGCACACAGCACACAGGAGCATGGGGAGCACAGAGCAGGGAGCACAGAGAGCAGGGGAGTGCAGGGCACTTGAGGAGCACAAGGAGCGCTGGGGTTGCCCAGGTGGGGAACATGAAGAGCACTGGAAGTTACAGCCCTGGGCACATGTGTGTCCTCCACCACCCGGAGGGCACAACAGCTGTGGCCTTGGGGACCCTCCCGACTGGCACCAGGCAGTTCCCTACAGCCCATGGCCTCCTGATCCCCAGATTGTGAGGGCTGCTCATCCGCCTGGGTGACACCTTCCCAGGCCCCACTGAACTCTGCTTCTACCTTGAGCCTCTGTGATTTGAGGTTGTGCTTTTCTCTCCAGGAGCCAGATCCTTAAAAATGAGAGGGGTTTCTTCTGAATGAGTACAAAGTTCCCTGCATTTTCCTGCCATCCTCCCTCCCTCTCTCTGTGTCTGCTTCCTGCTTCTCCGGAGCCACCTCCACCCCTTGTCACTAATGAGAACCTCCAGATGCCTGCTTCGGGCCAGGTCAGCCTCTTCAGCCCCACTTCTTAAACTCTCCACTTTGATTCTGTGAGTTCTGAATTATTTTTGTGCTTCTTTTCTTAGTTTGCTATAACCTCTTTATGTGGACATTTTCAGTAGAGTTTCTTCTTCTCAGAAGCATTTACTCTTGTAAGACAGTTGCTTCTTCCTGGGCTGCTTGTGTCTTGAACTTAGGAAGGAATGTCTGGTCAGGATGGCATTGATGGGCTCTGCTTTCAGGATGCCATCTGTTTCACAAAAAATGCCAACACCAGCTCGAATTTCAAAACATTAAGCCATGAGAGACTTTCATTCATGCACCATTACAGATTAGATATCTAGAAAAACACCCTGGTACAAAACACGTAAAATACTGAATAAAGTTTTTTTTTCCTGTTTTAATGCATGGCAGAAGTTCAAAGAGGGAAGTGGGGTCAAGGCGAGAGGAGCCACAGCAGTCCCCTATGGCCAGGCGCATTGGATGCAGAACAGCATCAAAATCTGAGACCACGCAGGATGGAAACTGAGGCCTGAGAGTGCCACAGGGAGCCGGCACCTCCACAAGGTGAAACCCTCGATGAACAACTTAATAAAAAATGTTTATCAAGGGAGACAATAAGGAAACTTGCCTGCCTTCGCCCTGGCTCTGGGAAGGGGCAGGGAAGGACTTTTCTAAGAATTCCTAACTATAAGCCCATATTCATGCAGCCTCTGCATCAGAATTTATGTTTCCTGTGTGTCCTAAACTCAAGCTGAGAATGAGGCTAATAGAGGCTCCCGTTTGTCATATTCCAAGGCATCTGGCAGCCTATGTGAGTTGTTTCTGGAAAAACCCACCCCAAGCCAGACTTAAAGACTCTTACAGATAGAATTCTATTCAACAAGAATTCCTCTTCAAAAAAATCACAGAATATATTGATAAACTACCCAACATGAGTGAGATTCACCAGAAGGCACAAACAGCAGAATAAGACCTATGTACATTGGATACAAATTACTTGTTAAAAAATAAGTATGCTTTATATATTTACATATGGGAGGGGATATAAAAAATGTGACTAAGGAACAAAAGATTACCCAAAATAACCAATCAGATTTGAAAGAGAGATAAACAGAACTTATAACGCCATACGTGTGTGTGTGTGTGTAGTATATATATATATAAAGAAACAGCTGAAATTAAAAGTGCAATGGTGTGTTTAACAGAGGATATGACACTGTTTCAGGGAGAACTAGTGAACTGGAAGACAAATCTGCAGGACAAAGAGATTTCTAAACAGGTTCAAGATAAGCGACATGAAGAACAGAGCAAAGAAGAAGAATGTTCATTTAATCTGACTTCTAGAAAAAGAAAATAGAGGAAGGCCATGTTGAAGAAATAATGGCTGAGAATTTTGAAGGGTTGATAAACCCCAAACAGGGTAAATCAAAGAAAGTCAAACTTAGACACATTTTAGTGAAATTACAGAATACAGACAAAGAGAACATCTTTAAAGTAACTGTAGAGAAAAGACACAGACCTCCTGGAAAGAATGCCAGTTAGACTGACAGCAGACTTTTCAACAGAAACAACAGAGGTCAGAATAATACCTTCAAGGACTGAAAGGAAATGCTTTGACCTTGACCTCTATATCCTGCAAAGCCATTTTTCAAGAATGAGGGCTGAAGATAATTTTGTTTTTCAAAAAACAAACAAACAAAAAAGCAAGTTTACTATCAATAGATGTTTCATAAAGGAGTTTCCAAGGGCAAACTTCAGGAAGGAGAGAAAGATCCCTAAATGATAATTGAGGTATCAGAAGGAACGGCAAAGAATAAAATTTGAAACTGGGAGAACTAGCTAGTCATATGCAGAAAATTGAAACTGGATCCTTTCCTTACACCTTATACAAAAATTAACTCAAGATGGATTAAAGACTTAAATGTAAAACCCAAAATTATAAAAAGCCTAGAAGAAAATCTAGGCAATACCATTCAGGACATAGGCATGGACAAACACTTTATGAGGAAATTGTCAAAAGCAATTGCAACAAAAGCAAAAATTGATAATTGAGATCTAATTAAAATGGGATCTAATTAAACTAAAGAGCTCTGCACAGCGAACGAGACTATCATCAGAGCAAATAGACAATCTACAGAATGGGGAAAATTTTTGCAATCTATCCATCTGACAAAGGTCTAATATCCAGAATCTACAAGGAACTTAAGCAAATTTATAAGAAACAAACAACCCCACTAAAAAGTGGGCAAAGGATATGAACAGAAACTTCTCAAAAAGAGACATACACGCGGCCAAGAAACATAGGAAAAAAAGACTCAACATCACTAATCATTAGAAAAATGAAAATCAAAACCACAATGAGATACCATCTCACACCAGTCAGAGTGGTGATTATTGAAAGCTTTGTCAAGAAACAGATGCTGGTGAGGCTGTGGAGAAATAGGAATGCTTTTACACTGTTGGTGGGAATGTAAATTAATTCAACCATTTGGAAGATGATGTGGCTATTCCTCAAAGATTTAGAACTGGAAATACCATTTGACCCAGCAATCCCATTTCTGGGTATATACCCAAAGGAATATAAATTATTCTGTTACAAAGATACATGCACATGTGTATTCATTGCAGCACTATTCATAATAGCAAAGACATGGAATCAACCCAAATGCCCATCAGTGATAGACTGGATAAAGAAAATGTGGTACATATACACCATGGAATTCTATGCAGCCATAAAAAGGAATGAGATCATGTCCTTTACAGGGACATGGATGAAACTGGAAGCCATTATCCTCAGCAAATTAACGCAGGAACAGAAATCCAAACACCGCATGTTCTCACTTATAAGTGGGAGCTGAACAATGAGAACACATGGACACAGGGAGGGGAATGACATTTATTGGGGCCTGTCCAGGGAGTGTGGGTGGGGAGAGCATTGGGGAAAAGAGCTAATGCACGCTGGTCTTAATACCTTGGTGATGGGTTGAAAGGTGCAGCAAACCACCATGGCACACGTTTACCTCTGTAACAAACCTGCACATCCTGCACGTGTAGCCCAGAACTTAAAAAAAAAAAAGAGAGAGAAAAAAAACCCACACTCCCTGGTCAATGTCGTTAAACATTAGCTGTACAGCCGGGCACGGTGGCTCATGCCTGTAATCCCAGCACTTTGGAAGGCTGAGGCAGGCCGATCACGAGGTCAGGAGTTCAAGACCAGCCTGGCCAACATGGTGAAACCCCGTCTCTAATAAAAATACAAAAACTAGCTGGGCATGGTGGCAGGTGCCTGTAATCCCAGCTACTTGGGAGGCTGAGACAGGAGGATCGCTTGAACCCAGGAGGTGAAGGTTGCAGTGAGCTGAGATCACATCACTGCACTCTAGCCTGGGGAACAGAGCATGACTCCATCTCAAAAACAAACAAACAAACAAACAAAAAGCATTAGCTGTATAAAACAATAGAAATTAAACATATTATTGGAAGTTAAAGAAAAGAAAATAGAACTAAAATACTGGACATTAACAGCATATAACTCAAGATGAGTCCATTGGAAATAAATAAGGGAGGGAATTAAAATATACTTCTTTAAACCTCAGAATGCTCAAGTTATATGTATATTATAGTGAATGTTAGGCTAGGATTTTAGACGCAGCTTGGTAGCATGTTCTCATGTTAAATATATGCATATTCTATGACTCAGCAACTCCGTTCTTTAGGTATATCCTGGTAAAAAACCTTTATTCACCAAAAAAACTGTGTAAGAACGTTCATAGGATGACTTCTCATCGCCCCATATTTAAATAGTGCAAATGTCCATCCACGGCAGAATGGATGAATAGCCACGTATTCACCCCATGTAATCCCAGCACTTTGGGAGGCCGAGACGGGTGGATCACGAGGTCAGGAGATCAAGACCATCCTGGCTAACACGGTGAAACCCCATCTCTACTAAAAACACAAAAAACTAGCCGGGCGATGTGGCGGGCGCCTATATTCCCAGTTACTCGGGAGACTGAGGCAGGAGAATGGCGTAAACCCAGGAGGCGGAGCTTGCAGTGAGCTGAGATCCAGCCACTGCACTCCAGCCTGGGCGACAGAGCGAGACTCTGTCTCAAAAAAAATAAATAAATAAAAATAAAAAGAGAATGAACGGAACTCCTTACATGCAAAACCACGGCGGGATCTCACAAAGGACCAAAGGAAGGTTTTTGCACGACCCTGTTTACAGACAGCCCCAGGCAGGCCACACCCATTGACAGTGTCAGAACTGAGAGGGACGCTGCCCTCACTGTGGGGTGGAGCAGGACCACAGCGTGGGCTGGGCCCTCCACACTCTGTGTGCTGACTCCCTAACCCAAAGTGTGACTGTCTTTAGAGACAGGGCTTTTGGGAGGTAACTGTCAAATGAGGTCATGGGGTGGCCTTAACCCTATAAAACTGGTGGCCTTATAAGAAGAGGAAGAGCTCCCTGTCTCTCCCCGCCCTCCGCATGCCACTGAGGACAGGCCTGTGAGGCAGGAAGAGTTTCCTTGCCAGAACCCAACCCTAGCAGACCTAGACCTGGGACTTCCAGCCTCCAGAAACAGGAGAAAATAAATTTCTGCTGTCTAGAAGTCCCCCAGGTGTATTTTGTTATGGCAGCCCAAGCTGACTGAGACAGATGATGACAGGTAGGAAGACTGGGGCAGGGGCTTGTACGGTGCCAGTCATGTTCTATTTTGGGTCTGGTTACTACAAGCGTGGTTAACTTTGTGAAAATTAAACAAGCTGTAAACTTGGGATATGTACACTTTTTTTGCTATGTATGTTATACTTCAAAAAGTTTACTTTTTATTTTAGAAAAACATAAACGATCCCTGAAATATGATAAAGGGACAAATTTCCTATCTCTATATAGCTCCCATGGACTAAATTCAGAACAATTTGGGCAACAGAAAAAAAATGAAGATAATGGATTATAAAACACTGGATTTCTAAAAATCTATGCATTCCTAGAGATCCAAGAGGGGAGAGGTAGAGGAGAGAGAGGAAAAGCGTGAAAATGAATTGCAAAAATAACTATTTGAAATGCTTTCTGAAATCGTAAAACACGTTCAAAATAACTCCTGGATCAAAGTGACCATAGTGGCCTGGATGTGGGACAGAGTCTAAGGAGATCACTTTGGAGCTTTATGGTTTAATGCCTGCCTTGCTGAGTTTTGGATTCGCATGGGGCCTGCAGCCCCTTTCTTTTGCCCAATTTCTTCCATTTGGAATGGGAGCATTTACCCAATGCCTATACCCCCATAATATCTTGGAAGTAACTAATTTTTTTTTTATTTTACAGGCTCATAGCTGGAAGGGGCTTATCTTGTCTCAGATAAGACTTTGGACTGTGGACAATTCAGTTAATGCTGAAATGAGTTAAGACTCAGGGACTGCTGAGAAGGGATAATTGCATTTTGCAATGTGAGAAGGACATAAGATTTGGGAAGGGCCAGGGGTGAAATTTTGTGGTTTAGATTTGTGTACCCACCCAAATCTCATGCTGAATTGGTGAGAGGCCTGGTGGGAGGTGACTGAATCCAGGGGGCCAACTTCCCCCTTGCTGTTTTCATGATAGTGAGTGAGTTTTCATGAGATCTGAAAGTTTTAAAGTGTGTTTTACTTCCCCCTTCACTCTCTCCTGCTCCACTATGGGAAAATGTGCCTTGCTTCCCTTTCACCTTCCACCCTAAGTTTCCTGAGGCCTCCCAGTCATGCTTCCTGTTAAGCCTGCAGAACTGAGTCAATTAAATCTTTTTTCTTCATAAATTACCCAGTCTCAGGTGGTTCTTTATAGCAGTGTGAAGATGGACTAATATAATTGGAAAGTACACAGAGACCTAACTTTAGGTTCATTTCCAGAAGAGGGCCTGACCTGCTGCTCAGGGGTTAGTATTTCTTTCTTAGTCTTGTCTTTCTCATGAAGACACAGGTATACACAGTTTCTCCATCTTCACATCCAACTTCACTAATAGGTCATACTTTCCTTCTATTCCAAAATTTAAGCCAAATAAAAACTAGCCAGAACATCGGGCAATTGTTCTCCAAAAGGGAAATAAAAGAAGTCATTTATCTCAGCAGAAAGCATAACAACTCTGTTATGAGTTTATGGGTGAATCCAGGAATTGGCTTCCCTTTGGATCACCCCTCATGGCTCTAACTTTGCCCAGAAACAGAAGGTTCAAGCCCTGGCCAACCAAAGCCAAGAGCTGCCCTCAGTCCTCATTCCTTGCTGGAAAACGGACAGTCATATCCTTTTTCACGGAGGTGCAGGGGTCAAGTTAGTCGTGGCTCAGCTCAGGATGTGGTCCTGAGGACATGACTGACAGGTGGCAATCGTTACTGATGCCTTGTTGCTGTTCTTCTCCAATGACCATCGTCAGCCTCTGATTTATTCCCAGGCACCAGCAGCCAGGCTTCAGCCATCAGCCTCACCCAGCTGAACGCAGCTCCTGCTCTTGGATGGAGGAGGGTGGGTCTCAGGAGGGCAGCCACTCAGTCCTGCAACTCAGGCCCAGGCCACTGTGCTTCCTCTGGGCAGACCATTCTGTCCCTTGGTGAGCAGAGAGCTGGCATGTTAATGGCCCACTTGGAATTACTGAATTGACTCCCATCACCCTCCTATTCCTCTCTCTGTTCCTTCCCAGGTCATAGCGATGCCTGAAGGGAGAAGCCTGTTCATGCCATCTGCTCCCCAGACACCAGCTCCGGCGGCGTGGATGCTGCTGCCTTCCAGGTGGCTGGGAGCCCGCTCTCACGTTTGGGAGCTAATGTCTGTGGGAAGGGAGGGTGCTCAGTCCACATGGGATTTTGCTCCCCTGACACAGAGCACAAGGATGCTGTAAGCTGAGAGTGAAGTCATTGTCCACCTACCAGGGGCCACATTGCAGGTCCAAATACAGAAAAGAGAGTGTCTTAAAGGAAGCCTTTGACTCTCTTTGGCTGAGTTTATGGAAAGGAAAATGGTGCGAGCTGTTGATGGATCTACCATTCTGGGATCTGCAAGACAGTGGCCCTCCTCTCACCACTCCAGTAGGCAGTGCTACAATGAGGACTCTGTGTGGGGGCTCCAACCCCACATTTCTCCTCTGCACTGCCCTAGTAGAGGGTCTCTATGAGGGCTTTGCCCCTGCAGCAGACTTCTGCCTGGACATCCAGGCATTTCCATAACTCTTCTGAAATCTAGGCAGAAGTTCCCAAACCTCAACTCTTGACTTCTGTGCACCTGCAGGCCCCACACCATGTGGAAGTCACCAAGGCTTGGGTCTTGCACTCTCTGAAGCCATGGCCCAAGCTGTACCTTGACCTCTTTTAGCCACAGCTGGAGTTGGAGCAGCTGGGACACAGGGAACCTTGTCCTGAGACTGTACAGAGCTAGCTGGGCTGTGGGCCTGGGCCATGAAACCATTTTTCCCTACTAGGTCTCTGAGTCTGTGATGGGTGGGGCTACTGTGAAGATCTCTGACATGCCCTGGAGATATTTTCCCATTGTCTTGGTCATTAACATTTGGTTCCTCTTATGCTATGCAAATGTCCACAGCAGGCTTGAATTTCTCCCCAGAAAATGGGTTTTTCTTTTCTACCACACGGCTGGGCTGCAAATTTCCCAAACTTTTATGCTCTGCTTCCCTTTTAAATACACGTTCCAGTTTCAGATAATCTCTTTCTTCACACATATGCGTGTACACTTTTAGAAACAGCCAGATCACCTCTTGAAAGCTTTATTGCTTAGAAATTTCTTCTGCCAGATACCCTAAATCATCTCTCTCAATTTCAAAGTTCCACAGATCTCTAGGGCAGGGGCAAAATGTCACCAGGTTCTTTGCTAACGCATAACAGAAGTGACTTTTTCTCTAGTTTTCAATAAGTTCCTCATCTCCATCTGAGATCACCTCAGCCTGGACTTCATTGTCCATATCATTATCAGTATTTGGGTCACAACAATTTAACAAATCCCTAAGAAGTTCTCTCATCTTTCTGTCTTCTTCTGAGCCCTCCACACTCTTCCAACCTTTACCTGTTACCCAGTTCCAAAGTCACTTCCATATTTTCAGGTATCACTACAGCAATGCCCACTCCTAGGTACCAATTTTCTGTATTAGCCATTCTCTCATTGCTATAAAGAACTGCCTGAGACTGGTTTGTTGATTATTTATTTATTTATTTATTTATTTACAGATGGAGTTTCACTCCTGTTGCCCAGGCTGGAGTACAGTAGCACGATCTTGGCTCACTGTAACCTCTGCCTCCTGGGTTCAAGTGATTCTCCTGCCTCAGCCTCCTGAGTAGCTGAGATTACAGGTGTCCACCACCATGCCTGGCTAATTTTTTGTATTTTTAGTAGAGACAGGGTTTCATCATGTTGACCAGGCTAGTCTCAAACTCCTGACCTCAGGTGATCCACCTGCCTTGGCCTCCCAAAGTGCTGGGATTACAGGCTACAGCCACCATGCCCGGCCAAGACTGGATAATTTATAAAGAAATGATGAGCTTAATTGGCTCATGTTTCCACAGGTTGTAGAGAATATATGGCTGGTGAGGCCTCGGGAAACTTACAATCATGGTGGAAGGTGAAGGGGAAGCAGGCATGTCTTCACATGGCCAGAGCAGGAGGAAGGTGCAGGAAGAGGCAGGTACTTTTAAACAAGGAGATCTCAGGAGAACTCTATCAGAATAGCACCAAAGGAGGAAATCAGCCCCCATGATCCAATCACCTCCCACCAACCCCCACCTCCAACATTGGGGATTACAATTCGACATTAGATTTGGGTGGGGACACACATTCAAAGCATATCAATCTGTTTGTAGTATTCCGCTCCCTGGACATCATGAAGGCAGGTGTGAAATTCTAACACTAAAGGTTGGCGATGGTCTTAAAGTACCTACCTGTTGGTTGACCGGAGCAACTTTTAAGCATTGAAATAGAGATCTGTTGAGGATATCACTGATGTTGTTACCCAGCACTCTCTCTAGCCCCAAACACAACTGGATATCAAGATTTATAAGTTCTTAGATGGCTGTTGAGCAGCAGAAGTTAAGATATCCCAAAAAGGCTCCTGGCTTAAGCACATTTTAAAAAACTAACAAATCAGTGTAAAATAATATTTTGTTAGAAGGACTCATCAATAGCTAAGTCAGCTCCGAGCAGATTCTCCCAGTGAAGGCATCCCTGCTCTGGCACCAGAGGACATGAAGGCTGTGTGGGCAAAGGACGGAAGGAGAGACTGCCAGAAAAGGCCAGGGGAGTGGCCACCAGAGAGGAGAGGGGAGAGGAGAGG
>NW_012116910.1:1542048-1558256 GCF_000951035.1 Colobus angolensis palliatus
GAGGCGTGGGGGGAGAGGGAGGCCAGGAGCGTCTGGAACAGCATTGCCGGTGCAGAGTCAGTCACTGGCCCAGGGGAAGCCCCAGGTCGCTGGGCTAGGATTGTGTCTTGGATTTGGGGTCCTGGCCTGGATTTGGGGTCGCCCCAGCGCCACCCACGCCCACCCAGAGCCGTGGAGAAAAGGGCTTCAGGACAGGTCTGGACGCCGGCGAGGCTGGCGGCGCGGGCTTCGTGGACTTGGTGCGCGGGGTGGGGCCCGTTACCTGGCTTCCAGGGTCCTTGGCGCGGGTGTAGACGCAGCCTCCCGCACTTGGGGGCGTTCACACCCTGCCCGGCCTGGGGCAGGGCCCGAGTCCCCACGAAGCCGCCCTCCGGGCGGCCCTGACGCAGCCCACAGGCTCGGGCGGGTCCCTCCGGCCTCGGGCACACGGGGTCGCCAGGCGCAGGCGCCATCCAGCCGTTCCTCCCTTTCCGCCCGTTCCCGCCTGGTGCCTCTCGCAGCCTGCAAGTCCGTGTTCCCCGGAAAATATTCGGAGAGCGTTTCTCCAGCTGACGGCAAAAAAAAAAAAAAACGCACAAAGTGAGGAAAAAATAAATCTGTACAACAGGGAAGTCGAGGACGCGGGAACACAGCGCCATGTTCCTCCGGAACCACTCGGTGCCTTCTTTCCCCAGGAAAACGCTGTGGAGGTAGGAAAAAAAAAAAAAAACACTAAATAAAAAAAAAACCATGTGTGGAGTGTGAAGAGTTCTGGGAAGGTTTTCATAGAGGACACCAAGATGACAGACGCAGCAAAGTTTCAGTCATAAATAAAGCTCGGGTGACAGGGAACAGGGAGGCGAGAGGGCCAGGAAGGGCGGGCGGGGAGCGGGCATGGCGGCCCCTGCAGGGCGGGAGGAGGAGGCTGCGGCCACGAGAACAGCTCGGACGGGGCAGAGAAAGGAGGTTTCCAGTAGAAATAATAACGCCAGAGAGAAAACCATAACTCGGGTGACACAGACAGAAATTTCCAGTAATAGTAATAGGGTGATAGAGAAAGAAGGCTTCCAAAACGAAGAACAAGTGAAATAAAGGTTTTAGTCATGAATTACAGCACGTGCAATAGATGAGTGGTGATTTCTCATCATAAATGGCAACTCAGGAGATACAGAAAGGTGTCCAACCCTAAACTACAACACGGTTTGGAGAAAGAGAGGTGCCGTCATAAAGCAGAACTCAGGGGATGGGGAAGATGGCCCCAGTCCCAAATGACAACTCAATGACAGAGAACAAAAGATCAAACTAAAGTGATAGAGAAAAAGGGTTTCCAACCATCACACAAGTGAAGAGAAAGACTGATCACATAATAAAGTATTCAGTCATTAATACATGATAACCTGGTGATAGAAAGAGGCTTAGTCATAAATTACTCAGATAATGGAGAAAAAAGCCTTATTCATGTATGACTCAGGTGATACATCAAGAAAGGTTTCCTGTCATAAAGGATAACACAGCTAAAAGAGAAATAAAGGTTTTAGTAATAAGTGACAATTCATATAACAGAGAAAGAAGGCTTCTGGCCATAAGGATAACTCCTTATGTAATAGAGAAAAGTTTTAGTCATAAACAATAGAGAAAGAAAGGATTCTGACAGAAAATGAGAGAAATAGAAAGGTTCTAGGTAACAAATGGTAACTGAAATGATAGAGCAAGGTCACAAATAACAACTCAGGTAATAGAGAAGAAAGATGTCTAGTCATAAATAATACATCTGCTACAGAAATAAGGGTTTTAGTCATAAATTATTGCTCAGGTGATTCATAAAGTTATGTCATAAGTGATAACTCAGGTGGTAGAAAAGGAAAGGTTTTGGTTATAAATTATGATTCAAGGGATAGAAAAACAAAGTTTTCAAGTTATAAATGATCATTTTGATGGTCAAGAAAGAAGGTTTTCAGTCATGAATGAAAACTGGGTGAAGTTTTCCAGTCACAGGTTATAACTCAGGCAATGGACAGAGAAGGAAAGATTTTTGTCATCAGTCAACTCAGGTGAAGAAGGAAAGGTTTTTCAATAAGAAATAACTTGGTTGGGTGAAAGAAGTCTTGAGGTCATGAATGATAATTAGATGATAGAGAAAGAAATGTTCTAGTCATAAGGGTTAAATCAGATGCTTAGAGAAAGAAAGGTTTTTAGTCATAAATAGAACTCAGCTGCTAGAAAGAATACAGCTACCAGTCATAATTGATAACTCAGGTGAGAGAAAGAAATATTTCTGGTCATAAATTGTAACCCAGGTGACAGAAAAGAAAGCGTCACTCACACATGACAATTCAGGTGATGAGGAAGGTTTCCAGCCACAGTGGTAACTCAGGTGCTAGGGAAAGAAGGTTTGGGCAATAATGGTAACTCAGGTAATAGAGAAAAAAGATTATAGTCATAAATGACAGAGAAGGAAAGGCTTTTATTCATAAAGGATATCTAGGTGATAGAGATACAAAGTTTCAGTCATAAATGATAGCTCAGATGATAGAATGTTTCACTCAAAAATAATTCATGTAATACAGGGAGAAGCCTTCCATCATAAGCAACTCAGGTGAGAGAGAAGGAAGTTTTCCTGTCATAAATGATAATTCAGGTAACAGAAAGAAGGTGCCAGTCATAAATGGTAATTCAGGTGATAAAGTGGTTTTGTACGGCTGGGCACAGTAACTCACGTCTATAATCCCAGCACTTTGGGAGGCTGAGGCAGGAGGATCGCTTGAGGCCAGGAATTCAAGACCAGCCTGGGCAATATAGCAAGATCCTGTCTCTACTAAAAATAAAAGGATGGCCAGTGTGGTGCTGCAGGCCCGTGGTCCAATCTACACGGGAGGCTGAGGCTGGAGGACTGCTTGAGCCCAGGAGGTGAAGGCCAAGCTGTGATGGCATCACTCACTCCAGCCTGGGTGACAGAACACCACCATATCAAAAACAAAACAAATAAACAAAAAACACACAAAAAAACCAACCCCCCGCCGCCACCCAAAACCCAAAAAGGCTTAGACAGAAATTTGGTGGTAGAGAAAAAGGTTTCCATTCATACATTTTTCCAGTCATATGTGATAATTCAGGTGATAAAAAGGTTGTAGTCATAAATCATAATTCAGGTGATGGAGAAAAAGTGTCCAGCTGTAAAGAACTGAGGTGACTGAAAAAGGTCTGAATCATGACTGACAACTAGATGATGGGGAAAGACATTTTCCAGTAATAATTCAGTTGACAGAGAATGAAAGGTTTTAGACATAAATGATACCAGGTGAGAGAGATGCAGGGTGGCCAGTCATAAATAAATGATAACTCAAGTGCTAGAGACAGACGCTGTAGTTGTAAATAAGTCCAGTAATAGAGACAAGTCTCCCATTACAGGTAACTCAGGCAAGAGAGAAGAAAGTTTTCCAGCCATAAATGATAGCTCAGGTGATAAAGATAAAAATATTTCACTCATAAATGATAACTAAGTTGACAAAGTTGCAA
Source organism: Colobus angolensis palliatus (assembly GCF_000951035.1). Classification (NCBI taxonomy): domain Eukaryota; kingdom Metazoa; phylum Chordata; class Mammalia; order Primates; family Cercopithecidae; genus Colobus; species Colobus angolensis. The sequence goes on from NW_012116910.1 coordinate 1,545,544, forward strand.
GTCATAAATGATAATTTATGATTCTTATAGATATGATTTTAAAAGTTTCAATCAAAATTAAATAACTCAGGTGACAGACAAATGTTTTCGGTCACAAGTGATACCTCAGGTGATAAAGGTTTTAGTAAAAAATGACCCAGAGGCAGTAGGAGAAAGGTTTTGGTCATAAATGATAACTCAGGGGAGAGAAAGAAAGCCTCCAGTCACAGATAACTCACATGAAAGAGAAAGGTTTTAGTCATAAATCATAATTTAGATGACAGACACAGACTCGGAGCTGAGGCCACCCACCACAGAGTCAGCACAGGGTCAGGGCAGGGCTCAGGGCTGCTGGTGCTGGGGTCCTGGCTGAGCCGCTGACTGTGCGTCTCTGGGGCGGCACCGCCCTCTAGCGGGCGAGGGAAAGGGGTCCTGCAGCAGAAACACCACAACGTGCTTCCTATCTGGGCCTGTCTGGGTCCGCCTGTCTGTCCGATCTGGGCCTGTCTGGGTCCGCCTGTCTGTCCGCAGGCCCGTCTCTTCCTTCCTCCCCTCAGTCCCCAGCCTCCTCCTTCCACCTGGGTTCGAGGACCTGGGCAGCGTGGGGCGCCCCCCATCTCCTGTGAGAGAGCCCTCAGACCCCTCTTTCATTCCCTTGGGGGGCACGGAGACCCCCTGTGCATCCCATTTGTTCTCTGGCTGGCGTCACTGTCCTCACTCACAGGCGGCAATGCCAGGGGCTGGGCATTGGCTGGGAGGGCCTGGGTGCAAGTTGGTTCTGGTCCTTGGGCCCATGCATGGGGACCTGAGGGCTGCCCCCAGCACCCCCTTCTCCTGCCCCTCCTCAGGGCACACCCACCTCCCTCTCAAGGGCAGCTGCTCTGGACTCCTTCCGGAACTGCCTGGACATCCCCAGGCCACTCTGGCGGGGCCTTCCTTAAGGGCCATGGCCTCAGCAGTTGTGTCCCTGAGGTCTGAGGACATGACTTCGTCCCTGACCAGTGACCACAGGGCACAGTGGGAAAGGTGTGGATCACCCTGTGCACGCCATGGCAAATGGTGCAGATGGGGCCTTGACTAGTGGGAGGCGGAGGGGCTGGAACAGGGCACAGGCGTGGCTCTGGATGGCAGCTCTTCTGAGGCCACGCTGAGGAACGGGTGCCTAGCGGTTGCCCATGGCCTTCCGTGACTGTGAGCATTGTTTACCAGGTTTCTGTCTCTGTGGTCACAGGTATTTACCGACTGCCACCTGCACACTTCTCTCCGTGGCAAAAGTAACCTGGCTGCCCGGCAGAAGCATCACCCTCGGGGCCTCAGGTCTGTTGGAACCAGCACGGCACCCCGCCCCCGCCCGCCAACTCCCCATGCCCTAGACCTGCCCAGTCTTCTGACCCTCTGCAGTGAGGACGGCACAGGGACAGGCCCAGGAGCTGAGCTGAGTGAGCCAGGGGAAACGTCCTAGAGCCTCTGGAGCACCACACAGAAACCCTCGCCCTGGTCCTGAAGTGTTGGTTTTGAGTCCCCCTCTGCCAGCACGTGGACACAAAGTCTCTAGCGTCAACCATCCCGAAAGTGCATGGCCCCCCCCCCAACCAGTGAGGCTTGGGACATCAACCAAGCAGCAGAGGGCCCCTGATGCCAGGGTGAAATCCCACCAAGAGCAGGCGAGCTGGGCAGAGGTGGCGTTGGAAGAGGAAACCGCGTCTTCAGAGGCCCTCTGTGTCCTGGCCTGAGAGGGGTTATGGGAATCTCAGTTATAGGAACTGGGACAAGGGACCCCTGGGCTGTCCAGGGTCTGAGGAGCCACCAGAGGCCTCACTGCCCTGACCCAACCTGGCTCACGGCCAGGCCACCCACCTAGGCAAAAAGCTGATACTGACAAAAGTGGTACCAACAGAAGGTACCTGGAACCTGAGACACCAGCGTGAGCAGTGCATGATGGGTTTCACTCAGTGTTCATGACATCCCATCCTGTCTGGTAGCCCATCCACTTCCGGGAATTGGTCAAGCCTGGGTTTTGGCAAATGTTTCTTTAAAGAGCCAGACTGCAGACAGTTTAGGCTTTGTGAGCTGTGACTTCTGTCAGTCCCTTGACGCTGCTGCTGCTGCTGTTCAAACCAAGTGTGGCTATGTCCAGAAAACTTTGCTCATGGAACCAGCTCCACCCTGGAGTCATCCAGACACCGTGGGTTGCTGCTGTGTGTCCCCACACCTGGAACAGGCCAGACTCAGGCTGAGGGCTGTAGCTCGCTGACACTGGGTCCAGCCAATCAGGAAGGTGCTCTCCCAGGCCACAGCAGCTGGTCCAGGGACCCAAGGTGTGCATTCTGGACTCAGAGATGGCCTGTCTAGCTTGAGGGGCTGATGCCATTCCCTTCTCTACCCCAAGATACGAGCAAGGAAGCCTGGAGCCCTGGGGCTGCTGACTGTCATGCATGACCATGAGCGAGGCTGGCTTGAGGATGAAGGCAGCATCGAAGGCAAAGTGGAGGGAATTGCACCTGGAAATGTTATCATCTCACCAAATAAAACACGGACGAGGGCTCCTACTACCCGCCACGAAAGTTGAGAGTCCAGACTTACCTCCCTGCCATAAAGAACCAGAAACCCAGGAGAGACACATGGAAAAGCTGTTGTAGACATTGGCAGCAGCAACAGGGCTGTGATGTGGGGGCCCTACCATCACATCGCCTGGATGTGATTTGTGGAGGCTGATGCAGAGGGGCAAGCATTGCCCAGAAGCCTCTCCGGAGAGGAGGCACAGAGGTCAGAGTTCAGCAAGGACAGGGCTGCTGGAACTTGGGGGTACAGTACCAGAGGGCCGGAAACCAGAGAGTGAGCTCCAGGCAGCGGCATGGGTCTTCTGGAAGATTGGGCTGCATCCTGACCTGTGAATGAGTGGTATTAAACTCCTCAAGGCCAGGCAGAAAACAGCTCCTGGGAAAAGGATAGTTACAACTGGTCCTCAGTATCACAGGGGATTTCAGATACCAAAAGTCCATAGATGCTTAAATCCCTGCTATAAAATGGTATAGTATTTGCTTATAACCTACACACATCCCCCCATGTACCTTATACCAGGGGTCCCCAACCCTTGGGCCACACACCGGGGAGGTGAGTGGCAGGCGATGGCAGGTGAGCATTACTGCCTGAGCTCCACCTCCTGTCATGTCAGCAGCAGATTTTCACAGGATCATGAACCTCATGGTGAACTGCGCATGCAAGGGACCAAGGTTGGGTGCTCCTTATGAAAATCTAATGCCTGATGATCTGAGGTGGAACCGTTTCATCCTGAAACCATCCAGCCATCCCCAACCCCTAGGTTGGTGGAAAAATGTCTTCCACAAAACTGGGTTCCCTGGTGCCAAAAAGGCTGGGGACTGCTGCCTTATACCATCTCTAGATTACTTCTAATACCTAACACAATGTAAATGCTATGTAAATAATTGTTACACTATTTTTACATTTGTATTGTTTTTTCTTGTTGCATTGCATTTTTAATTGCTTTTTCCCCAAATGTTCTCGATCGGTGGTTGGTTGAATCCACAGACACAGAACCCACAGATACGGAGGACAACTGTACCAAGAAGCGGTAAGCAAAGTGATCCACTGAGCTTACACAGGGCAGGAAGCACCCCAGGTCCTGCAGCCAGAGTCAGGAGGGCTCGGCATATACCAAGAACAAAGAGTATACAAGGATCAAGAGTGGATACCCAGAGGAGCCACATCTTGAAAGTGGGCTAAACCAGCTCCAGAGGAGAAGTTACTTGAGACTTCCCAACAAGGCTTGAAAACAAGACTTAAGGGCATACATGGACCCACAAGTAACCAAACTACCTGCTAGAACTAAGCTGAACACTCTTTAAAGGAAGACAAAACTAGCCCTCAACAATATAAGGTTTACAATGTCTGGCATCCAGTAAAAAATTACTAGATATGTGAAGTAGCAAATTGTGATATATAAACTGAAGGAAAGAAAAATCAGTCAGTAGAAATAATCCAGAAATGATAAAGATGATAAGATTAGAATACAAGGACATTACAGAGTTTAGAGAAATGCTTGTTTTATGCTCAAGGATAGAAAGGAAAACACGAATGTAAGTAAAAAGGGAGATATAACAAAAAAACAAACAAGTTCTAGAAATGAAAAGTAAACTACACAAAATGAAAATCTCACTGCAGGACAGCAGATTAGACATTGTAGTGAGAAAAAAGATTGTAAACTTGAAGACAGGAATAGAAAGTATTCACACTGGAAGCAAAGAGAAAAAAGACTAAAAACATTTCAATGACCTGTGTGACAATATCAACTGGTAGTTGTTAGCCACATGTGAGCATTTCAAATGTGGCTAGCATAACAGAGAAATTGAACTTAAATTTAATTTTAATTAATTTATGCAGCTACCTGTGGTTAGTGGCTACCACATCAGACAGTATAGTCTTAGAGCAACTGAAATAATACAACAAGATATATAAGAAGTAAATCCATAGTAGAGATAAAATGGAATACTTTAAAATATTCAATTAATACAGAAGGCAGGAAAAGAGGAAAAAGGTAACAAAGAACAATGAATAGCAAAAATGGTGAATATCTAAATAAAAGGCAGTCTGTCAGACTGGATAAAAATATGAGACCCAACTATATGCTAACTACCACAAACTCACTTAAAATATAAAAGCACAGATAGGTTAAAAGTCAAAGGATGCAAAATGAGACACCACGTAAATGCTAATCAAAGCCAGCGTGGCTAACCTAGTATGGAAGTAGACATCAGAACAAGGGATAAAAGAGGAAATCCCTTGATAAAGCACCAATTTACAATGAAGACAAGAGTCCCACATGTTTACGCCCCAACTGCTCCAAAATACAGTGTAGGAGCAGATGGTGCTGAAAGAAGACAGTCAAGTCCACGCTCACAGTGGAGGTTCCAACACTTCTCTCCCACCAGTTGACAGAGTAGGGGGAAGAAAATCAGTGACAGGTCATGAGACCCGACTGGCATGTAGGAACCACTGTGCCCGACTGCAGGAGGTGCATTCTTTCCAGAGCACGCCACGTGCTGAGCCACCAAGTAACTCTCAATACATTTAAAAGATTGAGAATAATACAACATGTTATCTGACCACAACCAATTTAAAGAAAATCAGTAACAGACAGCTATCTGGAAAATCCCTAAGTATTTGGAAACGAAACAGTTCTCTTCTAAATAACCCATGGGTCCAAGAAGAAATTACATGGGAAATTAGAAAATATTTTGAACAGGATGAATGAAAAGTCACACATTTCCATCTATCTGTGGGAAGCAGCTGTGCAATGTGCGAACAGAATGTTTTCAATGCTGAGAAACAAAGCTCTCAACCAAGGAGCTCAGCTTCCACTTTAAGAAGCTGGGAAAAGGACAAATCTAACATACGTAGAAGGAAGAAAAGAAAGTTAAAGGCCAAATTAATGAAATAGAAAACAAACAATAGATAAAATCTCTGGAACCTAAAGCTGGTACTTGAATGAAAGTGGCACATCGCTCCAGAGCTTACAGACAGAAGGAAAGAGGCCAAGACATCCACTATGGCATTTTTATTCAGCCTCATACTTGTCATGGCCTATGCAGCAAGGCAAGAAAATGGAAAAAAAAAAAAAGCATACAGATTAAAAAAATAAGCAAATTGTCTTTATGCACAGCTGGCACAATTAAGTGCATAAAAAATCGTTAAGAACGCTATCAAAAAACTACTAGAATATGTTTAAAAGTTTTATTTCTATACTGAAATTGCCATTTTCAACCTCTATTTCTTAGTAACGTTGTGCTGTGGTAGGTCTCTGAACTCGGGCAAGTACTTTGTTATCAGTTGATCTCTTATCCCCATTTTGCAGAGGTCATGCAGTGAAACACAACAATCATCCTACTGTTGACATGTGAGATTCCCTGAATTCCCACTCTGGTTAATAGCCTGAAGGGACTTCAAGGACACAGCCTGGTTTCCCTACCCCAGGTTATCTTATTTTCAGGAACTTGACGCCTGCGATGACTCCATGAGAAGTCCCACCACATCTAGTGGGCCTGCCTGAGACGCATGAACCAGCGGCCTCCAGAATTCAAGTGCGGTTCCAGAAGTGGTGTAAATGAAATGGCACGTTTATCACTTATCTATCTTTTGATGGATTGATTTTATATAACAAGCAAATCAAACAGCACAAACTCAGATGGCCTGAGCTGTTTGGACCCAGCAGATCTCATCTGAGCACAGAGTGGGCTCCACAAGGCTGACCTCCATGACCTCGGTGTCCTGTCAAGACCTGCCCCGTGATACTGGAGCTGGGGTCCACAGCACCTCACCCACACTCACCCTCCACAACTGCAGGGAACCTTCTGTTATGCCTTCCAAGCAATGTCCTCGGCAATTAAGGTTTGGCAATTTTTTCTTTTCTCCTGCAGCAAGAATACTGCACCTTTTGTCTACTAGACATGTGTCTGCCTGTGATGGTTAATACTAAATGTCAATCGGATTGAAGGATACAAAGTATTGATCCTGGGTGTGTCTGTGCGGGTGTTGTCAAAGGAGATTAACATTTGAGTCAGTGGGCTGGGAAAGGCAGGCCCACCCTCAATCTGGGTGGGCACAATGTAATCAGTTGCCAGTGCGGCTAGAACATAAACAGGCAGAAAAATGTGAACAGGCGAGATGGGCCTAACCTCCCAGCCTACAACTTTCTCCTGTGCTGGATGCTTCCTGCCCTTGAACACCAGACTCCAAGTTCTTCAGTTTTGGGACTCAGAGTGGCTCTCCTTGCTCCTCAAGCTTGCAGATGGCCTAATGTGGGACCTTGTGATCATGTGAGTTAATAAACTCCCCTTTATATATGTATCTATCTATTGCATTAGTTCTGTCCCTCTAGAGAACCCTAATGCACTGCCTTTACTCTCAGATGAGTCTTTTGGCTTATTCACTATACCCCACCCCAACTGTTTTAAATTTCTCGAAGAACTTCTGCGTACGAAGGCCGCATGCCACTGTGGACCCCAATCTGACTCCTGGAGAGTGGAGGTGAGGAGCTGTTAGGGTTGTACCCACTGGTGAAAAGATCCTTTAACAGCACCGACGTGCAAGGACTGGGCCCACTTCTCAACCTGCCACCCCCAGAGCCAGGCTCTGCTTTCCACGGCAGGACTGGCTCCAGGTTCTGAATCTGCAGGTAAGGCCGAGCAGACGGCGCAGTGACCAGAACCTGCCTATGCCTCGGCCTTGGTGATCCTCCTCCTGAATCTGCACCTGGGTCGCTGGCACCTTCCCAGCTTCTTCTGGAGATGCAGTTACACCATAAGGTCCTCACAGCATAAATCAGGCTTAAAGTTAAGTAATCATGTGAGTAATCTTTAGTAAAATTAAAAGCACTTGGAAGAGATACTTAGAATCAAAACAAGAAAATTCTAAAAAATATGTTAATACTTAAAAAGTTCTAAAACAAAATGTAACATGTTCTTTCGAAAGTGAATTTCACATGCAAAGCATTAATGACATTTATTTTAGTGTGAGATAAAAGCAAAACATAATATTCTGAGAGACCAGTAACTGACCCATTTATTTTATATTCTGTTAATGTGAATCCTCGTTAGAGATGCGATAACGTTATTGCACAAACAAAACCATGGGCAGAAACATCCCAGCGATGCAGGGGTGCCCACACTGGGTTACAAGAGACATTCAGCATGCGTTTGCCTGGAACACTCCGAGTCTGCACTTTTCCTGCAGATGGGACCATGTCTGATTATTTATTATGAAAGAATACTTTACCGACCATTTTCTTCTCAGTTGGTATAATGTAGAAATAGACTTTTCTTATCCATTAAATAGTCTTGAAAACATTTTTGCATTAAATCAAACGAGCTGATATCAGAAAACAATTGTCACCTTCCACCTGGAGTAATGTGTGCATTTTTAACGCTATGATTATATGCTTCTTTAGGATGACAAAGTTTCTCTTCTGGCTTCTATAACACCTGCATTAATCTTCCTTTTTTGCTGTTAAACAAAACTTGTTGACATTACGCATCCCATCCACTGCAGGGGGGCTGGGAACAAACACGTTTCAATGGTTCTTCACAAGGAGACAAACCATCTGAATTATCTTTTACAAACAGTGAAAATGACAAGATGTTTGTCTCTCAGTACGCATTTTAAAACAACATAAATAAAACACACTTCTTTTAACAAAGCCTGGCCTTGGTGGCTTTCTAGCTTGCAGTGTAAGCAATGTTTGCAGAAGGGATTCCCTGGGAGACGGCCGTGTGGGGCCACCTCACTTACTGGCTGTGTTCTCCATGGGAAAAGCACCAGATGGGGAAGCCCAGGATCAGACGTAGGCCGCAAGCTTCTTTCGTTCTTCAAACTGCTTGTCCACTGCCAGAGACAGGGCCTGGAGGAACCCCTCTATGGTGACGGTGGGGGCCTGGAAGGTACACAGTCATCGCTGGAGGGGCTCAACTCACCGTTAGTGGGGCCACCTGGCATCCACAGCCCCTGCTGCCACCCACAGTGCAGACAGCTCAGAGGGGGTTGCAGCTGATGGGCTGAGCAGTGAGTGCGCACCACACACATCCAGGACACAGATGAGCCATGCTCTTTACTTCAGAAAAGGTGAACAAGGTGGGTACGTGACCCTCCCCCTGCCATGTCCTACAGGTCAGAAACAGCCGCGGGGGTGGGCAGGGGGGCACCAAGGCAGCCACCCACACACTGAGAAGGATGAGAAGCTGTTGGGAGCAGACCCTGGAGTCCTTTCCAAAGGACCCACCCCATGTCCCGGGCTTATAACCAGAGAATTCCCATGGTCCCGGTGCCCAGAGCTGTCACCTCCCTGCATCAAAAGGCTCGCACTCATGGTCCATGGCCACTGTCACCTGTGTGCTGAGCACTGTGTCCAGCACAGAGGCTGCTATTGACCAGACAGAGCCTGGGTCACTTCTGATTTGAAAGGAACCATTCCAAGATGGGGGTTTTCTCTTCTCAGATGTAAGTGTATCTGCTCTGCCAGACACTGAGTCCTCACCCCAACCAGCTGCTGGGGACAGTGCAGGAGAGGGGTGAGTGCCCTGGGCCGAAGCATCTGCAACAGGCCCAGCACCCAGTGGGTGAAGCTGTGGCTCCAGGTCCTGCTCTGTGTAGACTGAGCCAAGACTGCAAGAGCACAAACCTCTGGCGAGGCCAGCGAGGACCCTGGCCACGAGCTCAGCACACCACAGACGCAGACGTGCACGTGTGTGCACGCGTGTGAGCAGAGGCACATGGCATAGCCGCCTCCTCCCAAAGGACTCGACAGCCCCAGTGTTTCGGTGCCAAGGTCAGCTCCTCCTCCTGCCCCAGGACCCTGTGGTTTGGAAACTGAGATAAAATAAGGCTGATACCCCAGGGCTACTAAGTGGAATTTCCAGCGAGGCTGAGACCTGTGGACAGGGTGGGTGCTGGGGGACAGCAGTGGAGACTCACCTGGACATATAGCGCATGAGCCAGAAAGGGGAGTTTTCTCAGGACCCGGCCGCTGAGGCCTTTGCTCTTCCTGTGTAAAGAAAACCCAGTTCAGAGACAGCAATTTACACAATCACACGTTTCAGGACTAATTTTCCTCATTGGCTAAGGCATCCCTGGGAACACAAGCCAAAGCGCCCCAGGCACACCCTGGGGCTCACAGGGCACTTCCTGCCCCGCACTGGTCTCCTCAGCCTTGTCCTGTGAACATCCCTTTGCCGGTCTCTCCCCATCCTCAGCTCCTGCTCTGGGAGGCAGTGTCCTCGCTGCTCGGAAGCACACCCAAGGCACACCTCTGTGCCCTGCCCCAAGGCCAGCATCCCCGCGCCCAGGGAACGCATCACCTGCCTGGGAGCACCAGGCGTAGGGCACGATGCAGCGGGCACACGGTCAGTAGGCACAGATTCCCCAAATAATGGGTGGGTTCACATCTTCAATTTTTGTAGAAGTCTCTGAACTGTTCTTTTGTTCCCATCTTAACTGATTTAAACCTCTTCAATGGATAATCCAAATCCTTAAAAAATATTGCATTCTTCATGTTATCCCTTGTTTAAAGCCTTCCACACTCTTGCCAACTTCAAAATAAAATTAAAACTCTGGCCAGAAACCCAAGGCTCTGTCTACTCCACCCCCCGCCTCTCCGGCACCTCCCCAGCCTTTGCACTGCAACCCACTAGGAGGTTACCTGAACACACTGCTCCAGCAGCCTTCCTGATTTCTCTCTTGTCGGAACCAAACTCTATCCTTCAAGGCACCGTATCATTTTCCCCATCTTCCCTTCCACCCTCTCCGGACCCCCAAAGCCACTTCCTTTCTGTGGACTCTGCGAATCCTTGGAAGTGCCGTCAGCCGTAGGGTTGCAGGCTTCCAGCGCATGAGCCAGCACCCTCCGGGCCCACGGGTTACACCTTCGGAAGGAGGTGGCTGTGCTGCGTGTTTCTACTCACATGCGCACGCGCGCACACACACACGTACATGCACGTTCACACCTGTACTGTGTTGAGAGTTTACACCCAGAGCCCTCCCTGGTCTCCTCAAAGGAAACAATGACTCCGTAGTTAATATCACAAATGGATTCGTCCTGATTACAAAAATGAGGTCAGTTTGCACCTTGAAATTTCATTCAAAAGAAGGCTCAATTTTGACACGTTGTTTTCAATGAAGCCGATCATCTCCAGTTCTCGGAGGGTCAGCAGCTGCTGGCGAGGGTAAATGATCTGACACTGGGGAGACAGAGGCACAGGCGGTTAGCAGAGTCCACAGAGGCCTGAGCGTCGGCAAGAGGGACAGCACCTGCAGGTAAAGTATCCGCCGTGTCCCATCTCACGGAAACCCAGACAGTGACGACTCGATGCACAGCTGCACTAGTGAACAAGCTCGCTCTCTCACGCTCTCTCACGCCCCTCAGCGTACACCTTCTGCTTTTTCAAACAAATACAAACAACGGCACATGCCTCAGAAACCAGCAGCAACACAGCCTCCTCTGTGTTTCGGGCCAAAACGTTTGCTCCCTGTGTGTCAGGAAGGGAAGGGACCTGGAGGCACTCAGTCCACTCTGTCATCTTCGGAGACGTCCGAGCCCACAGTGGGCAGAGCTGGGACTCAGAGCCAGGACTTCCACTGACTTCCAAAGCAGGGTCCTAGGTTGTCTGTTTCAAGGGTGAGGCTTGTTTGGCAGCACGACACAGTGTCTGACTGACCGAGGAGCTGGGCACCAGAAGGTCACCTCAGAGATCAGTTGTCTGGAAGTCATGCTTTTCCAAGTAGCCTTGCCAACAGTCAGGTGGGCCCACTGACTTCCTATGACCGAATTCCAATATGAACCGTTCTGACTCAGGAACCAGGAGAAGGAAGAAAATAGCATTGTCTGAACATTTTGGAGGTTCGTTGAGGGGTGTGAGCAAAATGAAGACACACTGTCTGTGCTTGGAGTGCTTGGGCCTCCCCTCGACACCCCTCCAGGCCCTGCTGGCCTCAACAGTGCAGGGTCCCCACTTCCATGCCCACAGCTTTTGAGACCAGATCAATATCCGCCATGACATCTGCATGTCTGAATTTCGTATAAACTGCCTAAAATAAGAAACTACCCCATCACTGGGCGCGGTGGCTCCCACCTGCAACCTCAGCACTTTGGGAGGCTGAGGTGGGTGCATCACTTGAGGTCAGGAGTTTGAGACCGGCCAGGCCAAATTGGTGAAACTCTGTCTCTACTAAAAATACAAAAATTAGCCGGGTGTGGTGGCTTGCACCTGTAATCCCAGGTACTCACAAAGCTGAGGCAGGAGAATTGCTTGAACTCAGGAGGGGGAGGCTGCAGTGAGCCAAGATCGCACCACTGCACTCCAGCTCTAGACAAGAGTGAGGCTCTGTCTCAAAACAAACAAACAAACAAACAAACAAAAACAACAAAAAAACCCTACCCCTGTCCTACACCATCCCAGAAAAAGTCCATCCCTCTTAGCTAAAACTTTAAGCATCCCCTAGATTCACAGCACAAGTGTACGAGTGTATAAATGTCACATTGCGAGGCTGGAACCCACACTGAAGGTGTGTGAGGACCTCCAACACACACGACTTCCTCGCAGGATCTGCCATCCCGTGGGGTTCCTTGGCAGCAAAACTGCTGTAAAATCAGTCTTCAGATCCCTGGCATTCTCCAGCCAAAGCTCCACAGAGCTCCGTCTCCTTTCCCTAACCCCCGAGAAAACCATGCCCGGACAGTGCTGACCCGCGCAGGCCCAGTGGGTCCATCGCTGAGACCAGTTCCCAGTCCAAGCAGGCAGTGCCGTCCTTGTTAAGGACCCTGCTCTGTGGTACCCACAGGTGAAAACAACAGCATTAAACTCATCACTGTTTAAATCCCCATTCACTGGTTTGCTTGGTTACTGTCCAACTCCCCTAAACGAAGGGTCTAGGTACGCTCTCGCAGGATGATTTGTCTGGGAAAGGCCTGTTCCCACAGGGGCTAGAGCAGCAGAAACACAAGCATGGGGCAGTTCCCTGCTAGCCTGACACACACACACCACACGCGTCACTGTGCCCATGGCGAAAGTGTTCCAGACTCACACTCACCCCACGCACCACGGTGCCCATGGTGACAGCATCCCTGACTCACACACACGCCCCGCACGCACCACTGTGCCCAGGGCGACGGCGTCCCTCACACACACGCCCCGCACGCGCCGCTGTGCCCAGGGCGACGGCGTCCCTGA
>NW_012116910.1:1558501-1567998 GCF_000951035.1 Colobus angolensis palliatus
GACGGCGTCCCTGACTCACACACACGCCCCGCACGCGTCACTGTGCCCAGGGCGATGGTGTCCGACTCACACACACTGCATGTGCCACCGTGCCCATGGCGACGGCTTCCCTGACTCACACTCCCTGCACGTGTCACTGTGCCCATGGCAACGGCTTCCCTGTGCCCAGGATGACGGCGTCCCTGACTCACACACACGCCCCGCACGCGCCGCTGTGCCCAGGGCGACGGCGTCCCTGACTACCATCACAACAGGCGACTCAAGAACATGACATCACGTCGACCCCGTGACCACAACTGCCAGTTTGTACTATGCCCTTACTTCCTCTTTCAGGTGAGGATCCGGGCCCGCAAGAGGCAGGGCATTGGAAAAGCCCAGAGTAAGCTGACAGCTAGGATTTGTGCAGCCAGCCGGGTGAGCACAGCCGGTCACTGATGTCCCCTACATTGATTGGTACCTCAAATAATGAACAATGATGACTGTATTGTGCCAAAAGAACAAAAATATTGAGTCGGTGGCCCCAGTTTCAACTATCAGCTCAACTTGTCACATACAAAACTAGTTTTCAATTTAAGAAGGGAGTTAATGCGTATGTTGAAATCCTCCATACTGGAACAAGCTTATTTTAAGCTATCTTAATTAATTAAGAACACATAAGAAATCCATTTGTATCAACAGGAAAAAAAAGATAAACGTACCTTCATCAGTTCTTCCAAACAAGAGAGGTAGATTTTGAAGATGGCTGCCGCAGAGGGCGGCCCAATGTACTGCTTAATGTCAGCCCTGTCCACGAAGGCCACGTCGATCTTCTCAGTGATGTTGGAAGTGGTCAGAATCACGACATTGGAATGCCTGTTGTGGCCGAGAAGCAAGCACCACAGTCATCATGGCTGTCGGCGACCCAATTCTATCCTGCCCTATCTGGCAAGGGGGTTGGCAGGACGATGACCAGCAGGCTGCCCACAGGAAGGAAAGGGGCCTTGTGCCAACACAGGTCACACAGATGCCCCCAGCCTTTGCTCTCGCTGCCACTTGGCCTTCTGGGAATTCTCCTACAGCCCCACTTGGCTCATTCCCTCACTGCCTTCAACCTTGGCAAAGATCTCACTTTTGCACAGCGTTCCCACTATGCCACCTACTGTAGGCTCTGGTGCCCCCCATCCACCTGGGCATGGCCATTCATCATCCCTGGACACACCGTAGAGCTGGGTTACTTCCCGTGTTCGTGATCTGCTTTCCCCTCTAGTGTCTAAACTCCACAGAAACAGCCCGTTGTCTGGTCTGTTGACCGATGTCCCCCAAGGGCCCAGCATGAGCCAGCACAGAGCAGGCACAAGGTGTCCCCAGGGAGCATGCTGTACAGGCCTGGTGGGGCTTTGCTGCATGTGTGGCAGTGCTGCCCTTGCTGCCTGGGGAAGGTTAGCTTTACCTAGACCCTGGACAAGGGAGGGCAGGCCCTGTGCCTGTGAGCCAGGGTGCGTTAATCAGAGGCAGGGCAGGGAGCATATGGATCCCCGGCAGAGAGAACAAGGTACACAGGCCGGGTGAGCTCACAGCTGCTCAGTCCAGCACCAGGAGGGTGGGGCTGCAGGAAGGGCCAGAGGGAGGCCTAGGCCTGGAGATCACGACCCAGGGGCTGACAATCCAGAGATGCAGGAGTAGACAGGACTGGCGGGGGAAAGAAAGAGTCCTCTAGAGAGGGGCTGGAACCAGGAGCACGAGGGAATGAAGGCAAGAGAGGCAAGGGTGTCTCCTTGTTTCTTCCTGAGCCACACGTCCTTGTGACTGACAGGGAAGTCACGGTGACCTCCATCCTCTGGTTTGAGTGGTAGGTGCACAGTGAGGCCGTCAGTGTCATGCAGAATCCCAGGAAGTGAGGGATTTGGGGCCCAGTGAGCAGTGTGGGAGTGTGCCTGACATCCTGGGCAACTAAGCTGTGATGTCTGGTCACAGATGGATGTGCAGGTCTGGGACTCCCCCCACAGAACCCTGAGCTACGCTGAAGGGGCACACACCAGGAACACACACACGCCAGGAGAGAAGGCCTCAGCCAGGCTGTGTAGACTCCTCCCTGCGGAGAGATGCCAGCAGCATAAACCAGGGAGACAGGAGAATGGAGGCCAGGGAGGGAGGCACAAAGAGACTCAGGGAAGGGGCCATCAGGGTATCAGTGCTGCGCAATGTTCCAGAAAGAGAAAAGTGAGCACTCGTGTGAATGTGGGGCTGCGGGGCTGTGGTGGGGGTAGGAGCCAGATTGCAGCAGACTGAGGGACAAGCCGGGTAGGGAAGGAAGTGGACACAAGAAGGAAGTCAGGGGCAGGAGAGGACCCTCCAGGACCTGCACACTCCTGCAGCTGACCCCAAGACAAGCGCTTCTCAGGAAGCCAGACACATTCTCTGTGGTGAGAGAGTGGTCATGGCCTGGACAAAATGTTCCTCTGCACAGTTCGGTTTGCTGTCACCCCACGCTCAACAATCCAGCTTCTGAGAATGCCCAGGACTCCCCAGGCACCCTGAGGGCAGAAAGAGCATTTCAGAGAAGGAACCTGAGTCCTGGATGAGCACCACACAGAGACAGACAGGTTCTGGCTTGCCCATCACTTCCTTGGGAATTTGGCCAGCAGCCATTCCTCCTTAAGCTTGATCAACTTGGGCTACACTGACAACAGGCCCTGGTCCTGTGAGGCTGGACTGTGGAGATGTGGATCATCTGCCCATGAAGCTTTCTGTCCTGGGCCAGCAGAGCGAGCAGGGGACAGCCGTTCATCTACGAGCAGCACCGGTTGGTGCTGACACTGGGTGGGATAGGAGAGAAGTGGTCGGTATAAGGCCTGAATGTAGCAGTTCTTCATTTCATGCTTTTCTGTGCTACATAAAATTCTTAGCATTCCTGAGTTTTCTTTTACATTTTTTTTTTTTTTTGAGACGGAGTTTTGCTCTGTCGCCCAGGCTGGAGTACAGTGGTGTGATCTCGGCTCACTGCAAGTTCTGCCTCCTGGGTTCACGCCATTCTCCTGCCTCAGCCTCCCAAGTAGCTGGGACTATAGGCGCCCGCCACCATGCCCGGCTGATTTTTTGTGTTTTTACTAGAGATGGGGTTTCACCATGTTAGCCATGATGGTCTCGATCTCCTGACCTCGTGATCTGCCCGCCTCGGCCTCCCAAAGTGCTGGGATTACAAGCGTGAGCCACCATGCCCAGCCTTCTTTTACATTTTTAATAAACTAAAAACAATTTCTTTAAAAAGCATTTACAATATGCTGCCTCCAATGTGGAAAAGCAGTCAATACTCAATGCCAAATGCACTTTTAGGTAAAAGAACTGGGCACTAAGATCTGGAGTTGTACAAGTATCACGCATTTCTTTGCAACAAACTTCTCATCACTTCTCAGGGAAAATCGCTGTATGTCCTGGTTACCTTTTAATCTGATCAATTTGGGTCAAGACGGCATTGACCACACGGATGGCATCTGATGGCTCAGTGCCCGCCCTGCAGGCATTTCGGGCGGCTGTGAGACTCTCCACCTGTTGGGAGGGAGCAATGGGGTCAAAAAGGACAGGGCCTGGCACCTCACAGGCAGCTATGGGGATATGTCCCCCTGAGCAGGTGAAAAAGATGAATGAATGGGTGTTCCCATGCCTAGCCTGCAGATGCTGCAGGAAGGCGGAAAGGCGCACAGTGCAGGGAGGGCTAGAGGGCGGACCGGCCGTAGGAGGGGAAAGCCAGGAGCATCAGGAACAGGCTGTGTCCCCACAACAGCAAAAGGCGATTCTGTCATGAATGTCCTTATCTGGAAATGCCTACCTCATCAATCAGCACAAACACCAGAGCGTCTTTATCATCAATCAAATCCTGAATCTTCTGAAACATCTTGGTTACCAGCTTGCCACTCTGGAACCCAAACAGCCTTTTAGTGTCAACGTGCAGGGACCACACCGCCAGGTGCACAGGGGGACCCTGATGTGGCCTGCTGCCCTGTTGTGCCCACAAGCCCACTGTCTCCTGACGGCCCCTCAGAAAGCTCCCTAAATCAGAGAAGCCAGGGCGGCGTGGAAGGAGGTCAGCCTAATACTCTCGCCCTCTGCTTTGAATGCCAGGGTGCTGAGACCTGAGACCATACCCGCCCTGCCCGGGGCGGCACAAAGAGGGTGACCTGTACCTCTGCTTTGCCTGTGTGTCCTCTCTGACGAGGAAAAGAGATAGACCACAGATGCAAACGGGGTGGGATGCTTTCCTCACAGGCTCTCCTGTGCCCAGTGTGCCTGGTCCCACCTCACCTCACCAGAGGGATGTGCGGATGCCAGGTGACTTGGGCACAGCTCCTCAGACGTAAGAATCACCTGGCCGGGCGCGGTGGCTCAAGCCTGTAATCCCAGCACTTTGGGAGGCCGAGACGGGCGGATCACGAGGTCAGGAGATCCAGACCATCCTGGCTAACACGGTGAAACCCCGTCTCTACTAAAAATACAAAAACTAGCCGGGCGAGGTGGCGGGCGCCTGTAGTCCCAGCTACTCCGGAGGCTGAGGCAGGAGAATGGCGTAAACCCGGGAGGCGGAGCTTGCAGTGAGCTGAGATCCGGCCACTGCACTCCAGCCTGGGCGACAGAGCGAGACTCCGCCTCAAAAAAAAAAAAAAAAAAAAAAAAAAAAAAGAATCACCTGTGACATCACCTTGTCTGACTCCCTCAGCTCACAGTGCTAGGAAGTATGAGCACCGAGGACATGTGTGGCAGGGCTGCAGTCCCCTGAGTGCCAGTCCTGCCCTCCTGAGCGTCCATCAAATGCCCTATCCCACCCAGTCAGAGGTGTGGGGAGAACCAAGGGAGGGTCCCCGCGGGCCCCACCTCCGGAACCTTCTCTGATCACAGTCAGCCCTGATCCTCACACACCTTTCCCACCCAGTTCTCTCCTGAAGCTTCCGGAGGAGGATTTGCCTAACATGCAAGACATTTTTTCAGCTACACAATCCAGATAATTAGAATATTTAACTTACTTCCGAAAACCACTTAGAAAAGAGGCTGTGGCTGTTTATTTCAATTAATTGGCCATACCGGTACCTGAGATAGAAAAAAAGAGTTGAGAGAATTACTAATCGGTCCTGCGGATCCTCAGCAACAGCCATTCATGCATCTTGAATGCAACATCTCGAGTGTCCAGCATTGGGGGAACTACAGTTACTGACAAAGAAACGAGGAATCCAGCCCTCCGTGTACTAAATAATTATGAAAAAGTCTAACAAGATTCAATCAGTAGTTCTAGACTGTACCAATTGAGTTAAAGAGTAAAAACTCCTATTTTAAATCTATTTACAAATTATATTTCTATGTTTAAAAATACTAGTAGTACTAATATAATACAGAAAACAAAACAAAGGCATCAAGAGCTTTTGGCAGAAGCTGAGCATTTTTCTCTCCTTCCACAGAGCCCTAAAGAGCACGATAATCTGCTTTCCAGCACAGACCCCAGAGCCCAGGAATGCTCAGGTGGCCCAAAGTTAACTTTAACACACACAGACGGATTGGAACCCAGAACACTCCCCTATCCATTCAGAAGCCTGCAGACAGATCTGGGCGTGCTTAGCTGCTGACTAAATCACCAGAGAACAAGACTGAGGCCAGAGAAAAGCTGACTTCCAAGTCCTCTTTTCAGTTTCCTCCACATCAAAAGTCCACAAAAGAAAAAGAATTACGTTCAAAAAGCATCACTGGCATTCCACGTAAAAAAGAGAGAGACCATTTACTGATACTGTTTATAAAACAGTGGAGGGATGCAGACAATCTAACAAAATAAAAACTAGGTTGAATATTAAACAGAATTAATTATAAAACATTTTGGTTCTTTAATAGAGTGAGGAACAAAGGCCTGCTAAGGCTTCTTTTTGCCATTTCTTTTTTTTTTTTTTTTTTGAGATGGAGTCTCGCTCTGTCACCCAGGCTGGAGTGCTGTGGCCGGATCTCAGCTCACTGCAAGCTCCGCCTCCCGGGTTCACGCCATTCTCCTGCCTCAGCCTCCCGGGTAGCTGGGACTACAGGCGCCCGCCACCTCGCCCGGCTAGTTTTTTGTATTTTTTAGTAGAGACGGGGTTTCACCGTGTTAGCCAGGATGGTCTCGATCTCCTGACCTCGTGATCCGCCCGTCTCGGCCTCCCAAAGTGCTGGGATTACAGGCTTGAGCCACCGCACCCGGCCCTTTTTGCCATTTCTAAGTCATAAAACCAAAGCATATTTCCAGATCTTTGTACTGGAAGAAGTTATATTCCTAATAATAACATTTTCCTTCTCTTGTGTTTCCCTCTCTGCCCTTAGAGATCTTTTTTGGTTATTCTTTGGAGGCAGGGTCTCACTCTTGTCACCCAGGCTCACCACAGCCTGGACCTACTGGGCTAAGGTGATCCTCCTGCCTCAGCCTCACAAGCAGCTGGGACCACAGGCATGTGCTACCACGCCCAGATAATTTTTTGTACTTTTTTGTAGGGATAGGGTTTCTCCATGTTGTCCATGCTGGTCTCAAACTCCTGGCTTCAAGCGATTCACCTGCCTCCACCTCCCAAAGTGCTGGGATTACACGCATGAGCCGCCATGCCGGCATGCCCTAGAGATCTTGAAAACACACATGTATTTCAATATGTCAAAGCAAAGGGCAAGTTGCTAAACATAACCTAAGGGGTCAAAATAAAGCAATTTCCCTATGTAAAAACATTTACAAGACATTTTTCAAGAACTAAAATTATGTATATGAAATTAAACCTCACAGGATTTCCTCTAGTCATATTGGAGAAACAGGAAGCAGATTTACCATCTAATCTTAAATGAGAAAATTTAAGGCAAAATGGATGGAACACCATCTGGTAAGGTTGCTGGACACAGGCAGTGAGGGCTGGGACTCCTGAGTTGGAAGACCAGGGACCCACTACAAATGCCCTGTCTGCCGGGAGGCGTCTTCCAACGACAGGCACAGGAGGGAACCCAAGTGGAGTATGGCCACTTGCTGAGTCAAGGAGACAGAGAATGGAGTTCAGGGAGTCTGAAGTGACTGAAGGCTGCAGAACAGAATTCCAGAGAGGAAGGAAATATGAAGAAATACCTCAAAAGGAGTGCCCAGGAATCCTCATGGTACCCCCGGTGTCCTGGATGAATACTCAGGTGTGTATAAGCCGGGGACATTCCATGCAGCTACGTAAAGGGTGACTGTGATCTGTGAGCTGAAGGGCTCCTGGACCTCACAGGCTGGGAGGAGTGCATACTCCAACAGCTGGGGTGGAGAGTGCTCTACTCAGTGTAGACCCCAGAGGACCATAATTTAGTGTTAACACTAAACCTAAACTCCTCCCAATCAAAGCTTAAAAGAACCAAACCTCAAAGGATCACACCAAATCACAGGTAATGGAAAGGCCTAACGGAACAAAACCCAACACTCACTAAACAAGACACAATCCACACACTTCAAACCACAACGTTCAGCATCTAATCCAACACCACCTAACATGCCAACAAAGCAAAACCATGTGACCCATAACGAGCAGAAAAACCAGTCAATAGAAACAGAATCAGACAGGACAATCATGACGGAATTAGCAGACGGAACACTAAAACGGCTACTACAAAGTTGTTCAAGACGTGAACAAGAACATAATGAAAGAAAAGTACAAAAAGAATCAGAACATTCAGAGCAGAAAAATACACCATCAGACATAAAAACTTCACTGAATGGAATGAAAAGCAGATTAGACAATGTAGAAAATCAGTCAACTTGAAAATAAAGCAACAGAAACTTTAGAATCAAACAGATATTTCTAAAGAACTGAAAAAAACAAAAAAGCACACGAGTGGCCTATGGAACATCAGTCTAACATAAAAAAAGACAGAGTCCCAGATAAAGGGGAGAGGCAAGGAAATTCGGTGAGGAAACAGTGACCAGATATTTTCCAAGTGTGATGAAAACCGTAAGCCCCAAACAGAACTCAAGAGGAAAAGACAAATCCATAATTAGAGACTTAACATTCTTCTCTCAGTAATGGATAAAACGAGTGAACAGAAAATCAGCAAAGCTACCGAGTATCCTGACCTAAAATCTGCAGAACACTCCATCTAGCAAGGGGAGAAAGTATAGTCTTCTGAAGTGCAATTTACCAGCAATATTTTATGCTGGCAATAACATAAGTCTCAAATCTTAAAAGACTGAAATCATAACTCAAAACTATGCTGAATACAGAGGAATCAAGTGACTTACAGTGAAGGAGAGGAATCTATTACTTGTGTAAAATGATTTAGAAAAAAAACAACCTCCTGTTATAAATCCCATTCCCACGGCTCTCCTCTCACAAATTACCAAAAGTTACCTGCTTGAAAGTCTAATCGTCAATTTCTGGGCTAACGCTTTACACAGGGACGTCTTTCCAGTGCCAGGAGGACCTGTGACAAAGATCAGAGCAAATATACTTTTTAGTCAGTGCTGCAACAAATTTCTTAAAACAACAGTAACTTCCATTTTCCATAAAATATAAGGAATACAGTTAAAAGCTATTGATGTTATTACTACAATGAAGTCTGCTTAGAAGCTTAAATGCTGTGAAATATTACCAATACACTTACATCTCCCTCTCTTTCTTACCAATTTGTACTAAATTAGTCTCAGCCTCCATCACCTCCCCACCCCCAGCACTGGCCTGCAGTCCCACCTAGCACTGGGAGTGAGCACTGCATTTTCTAGCCTACATCTGTGCTGGCACCTGTCCTTGCCCCCACACTTCCTCCAAAAGCCACTCATCAAGGCACCTTTCAGAAGCCAAACACACCTTTCTTGATAAATGGAGGTGGAGGGTCCTACCCTCCTCGGGCACTGACGTGTTGTTCCTGCTGCCCCCAGAACCACCCTCTTTCCTAAGACGATTCTCAGTGGGCTAGTACCCCACACGAAATTCGAAGAGTGGCAGAGGCCAGTGCTCTTCTTGCACGCCTGCCTGCCAAGCATCCCCTAACACGATGCCTCCCAGAAGCTGTGAGGTGACCAATATGAAAAAAGGAAAGCATCTAACAGAAAATGGAGACATGCAACTCTCATTTTCTGCAAGCATTTTCAAGAATTAAAGAGGAAATATGTAACTGATTCCAAACAGAAACAACTTATTCACTAATTAAAACACCTGCTGTTTACTCTGATCGTGCTGTGAGGACAGTATGTGGGGCATATCTGCTCTTTAAAAGAATATTGTGTTTTAAGGGCATGTCGTCACGCAATCTTAACTGACGCAAAGAAGTTAAGTACTCTTCAAGCTTCTATGTAACACTTTGCTACAGTTTCATACTCTCGAGTCCACTCAATTCCCCTGTCCCCATTCTACCCGGTGATATTGAAAACAAAACAAAGGCCGGGCGCGGTGGCTCAAGCCTGTAATTCCAGCACTCTGGGAGGCCGAGACGGGTGGATCACGAGGTCAGGAGATCCAGACCATCCTGGCTAACACGGTGAAACCCCGTCTCTACTAAAAATACAAAAA
>NW_012116910.1:1568368-1574442 GCF_000951035.1 Colobus angolensis palliatus
GTGCAGTGGTGCAATCTCGGCTCACTGCAAGCTCCGCCTCCTGGGTTCACGCCATTCTCCTGCCTCAGCCTCCCAAGTAGCTGGGACTACAGGCGTCTGCCACCACACTCGGCTAATTTTTTTTTGTATTTTTAGTAGAGACGGGATTTCACCATGTTAGCCAGGATGGTCTCGATTTCCTGACCTTATGATCCGCCCACCTCGGCATCCCAAAGTGCTGGGATTAGAGGTGCGAGCCACTGCGCCTGGCCTACAACGGAGAATTCTAAAGAGTTGCAATCAGCCGGGAAACAGGCAGAATTCTAAAGAATTACAATCAGCTGGGGAAACAAGGCAGCATTTTTGGAAAAGTTTAATAACACAATAGACCCCCTTATCCAAGATTTTACTTTCCAAGGTTTCAGTTACCTGCAGTCACCCACAGTCCAAAAATATTATATGGAACATTCTAAAAATAAACAATTCACAAGTTTAAAATAACTTTTGTAAGTTATTATAATTGTTCCCTTTTCCTATTGGTCATTATTGTTAATCTCTTACTGTGCCTAATTTATAAGTTAAGGTTTATCATAGGAAAGTCTGTACAGGAAAAAACAGTCTACACAGAGTTCAGTACTATCCACATTTGGGGCATCTGAGGATGTCTTGGAATGCAGCACCCCACAGGAAGACTTGATGAAGTACCAAGTAATAAATACCCCAAGGGCCAGGAGCAGTGGCTCACGCCTGTAATCCCAGCACTTTGGGAGGCTGAGGCGGGCGGATCACCTGAGGTCAGGAGTTTGAGACCAGCCTGGCTAACACGGTGAAACCCCGTCTCTACTAAAAATACAAAAAATTAGCCGGGCATGGTGGCGGGCGCCTGTAGTCCCAGCTACTGGGAGGCTGAGGCAGGAGAATGGCGTGAACCCGGGAGGCAGGGCTTGTAGTGAGCCGAGATCGTGCCACTGCACTCCAGCCTGGGTGAAAAAGCGAGACTCTGTCTCAAAAAAAAAAAAAAAAAATACAAAGCTTAGCCGGGTGTGGTGGTGCATGCCTGTAATCCCAGCTACTCAGGAAGCTGAGGCAGGAGAGTCGCTGGAACCTTGGAGGAACCCGGGAAGTGGAGGCTGTAGTGAGCCGAGATCGCCACTGCACTCCAGCCTAGACGACAGCGAGACTCCGTCTCAAAAAAAATAAAAAATAAATGTCCCAAGTGTCATGAGCTGGATCTGCTTCACAGAGAGGGGACATTCTAGGACAGCTGTGGCTCCTTCAGAAAACAAAAAGCTGGAACTCCTTGCAGAAGAACAAAGGTAAAAGTAAAGGCTCAATTTCACGTCACTTATCTGGTCAAATAAAAGCCTGCATGCTTTACCATGGAGCAGCACCACCCGGTTCCAGGTGATGAGGTTGCTGTTGACGTTCTTGTCTGAAAACAGTAGAGTTGTCATCACATAATCAAGAAGCTGATAGAAGAAAAAGAGCTAGATAAAGGTACCAACAGGGCAAAGGTCCCCAAGAAATGTGCCCCCCCAGGGCTTGATCCTACATGAGAAGAGGGAGCAAAGGGAGCAAGGCTGCCTCCTAAGAGATCATCACCTCCAAACGCTTTCATTTCAGAACAGAAGGTGCTTCAAAAAGGGAAAAGGAAAAACACTGGCTATTACTTTTATAAGAACAGAAACAAAATGATCACTTTTATTTAAAGTGCAAACATTAAACAAAACCACTAAGGGGTTTGTTTATCAAGTAATGAGTAAGCTCCTTCCTCTAGAATGATACAGCAGTTATTATTCACAAAATAACAACAGCCACAATGTGGAGAAGCAGCCTGGGACAGCTGCGTGATGGTATTCTAGCGAGCTGCCTGTATGGGAAGGACCCTTCCGGTTGCAGAGGGTGCAGAGGTTAAGACACACTGGCCTTTCCTTTGTGTGGACCAGGTCTGCTTATGTTCCCTCCTCCTATCTCCAGAGGGTTCAATTCTCTTAAGTTGCCTTCACATTCTCCCTTTCCCTCTTCTCTCTCAGGGAGCTCCCCAGAGACCAACTCTACTCTGGAGCAATCCTAGAGGACAGATGTCCAGGACAAGGGCTGCCAGCAGACAGGGGCTCCCAAAAATCCATCTGCATCAAGTTGCTTGGGGGTGCTGGAGAGCAAAACAGTAACGGTTCCTCTTCAAATAACAGGGCATTCTGGGAAAAGGCACAACAACTTACGTGGGATTTGACTTCCACATCATACACCAAGCTGTCCCAAAGCCCATGGAATTCAGCTGTGACAGAATTAAACAAAGACCTGATTTCAGGAATGCAATTGCAGCCACCCCAGTCTCCCCTGAGCCTAAGCCTGAGCTTCGCACTGTGCTACACAGCATAAGATCATGATTCTGATTACAGGAAAGTATAAATTCTGCAAATTTTTCTTCAAATTTTAGTTTTTATTAAAATCGAAGATGTAAAATAAATGTCAGTCACATATAACTTTTGGCAGACAATTGGAGTCAAAGAATTACACTTTATGTCTCGTTATCATGTGCAATGGTCTTTTAAAAAAACTTTAAACTTCCCACCCATCTTTACAATATTGTTGTCATTTATTTTACATTTATGTATATCATAATCCCCACAATAGGTTTTCATTAAACTGTCATTTTTTTGGTGGTAAACACATTATAAAATTTATGATCATAACCATTTTCAATTGTCTTTTACCCATGCTTCAACCCAAGTTCAGACACTAAATCCACCCACTACTCCACACGCTGACTGAATGAAGCCCTGGGCTCGGCCTGCTAGAGCCCATCAGCAACGCCTACGGAGAAGCATCAAGCAGACAGCAAGGAGCCACTCAGCAGAAAAGACCAACTGGGCACGTGAGAAGAGCACCTGGGTGCTCTCCGTTAGCCGTGAACCTGAGGTACCCGCCCAAAGGAACAGTATGGTCCCACACTAGAAATCTCTACTTTCCTCTTTTGTGATACACTTTCCATTTCATAAGAGAGAAAACATCCTAAAATCCTACAAAACAAACGGACAAACAGAACCCCCCGTGGACTGACATGGCATGGAGTATGCAATCCTCTGACCTCAGCCTCCCTGTCATCTTCCATCACACCCCATACCTGCAGGCAGAACCCAGTGATTTGCTGCAATTATGTTTTCTGTCTCCTCCTCCAGATTTTCACTGCTGGGGCCATCTTCATTCAGCTGGAAGATGTGAAGTGCAACAGTGCATGCACTCAAATCGATGGGCTAAAATGAGGGAAAAGCCCAGGCTAGAGTGCAGTGGCACGATCACAGCTCACAGCAACATTGAATTCCTGGACTCAAGTGATCCTCCCACCTCCAGCCTCCCGAGTAGCTGGCACTACAAGTGTGCACCACCATGCTGGCTAATTTTTTAAAACTCTTTTTAGTGATGGAGTCTTGCTATGATCCTCGGGCCAGTCTCCGATTCCTGGCCTCAAGTGATCCTTCCATCTGTCTCCCACAGTGCTGGGACTACAATATGTTTCAGGTTGTTTTTATACTGGTGCCAGAATTGCCCCAATGCCTCCATGCCCTCACACAAAGCTCCTTTAACACATACACATGAACTCCGAGGTGGGTGAGGTGGCCATGCATGGGATGAGATGAAGGACTTCTACAAGGCAAGCCCATCTCCTCATCTCTGTGGCCCCCACACCTCCTATGGCCCTAGCACACACTGAGCACTTCATAAACATTTGCTGACTGTAAGAATGAGACACCGTACGCAGGCCTTACCAGCACAGTCCACTATTCTACAACACTGCATTCCCATTCCTGGTTTCCGATCTGTCCCCTGCTATACTGACAGCACCCTGACATCCGGGCCACTTCCTGCTCCCAGCACCTGGCTCCTGACAGCTAGTGAGAAGAACTTGTCTAGCCACCCAAACCAACAGAGAAGTGAACCCGTTTCTGAAAACAAGCTATGAAAACGGCAAGACATTCATGATACAGCCTTTGTATTCAGCTAACGGTTCCTTGGCCCAGCAAATTAGTAACTTACCTGTGAGTCTTTAACCTTTAATTCTGTGTCAACAATAGACACAGACTGCACATTTCTGGTCAAAAAAGGTTCATCAAACTCAGTCCATGTGTAATCACCAAACACAATATTATGTCTGTTGAGTAGCTTTCTAACACTCAGGTTTATGTCTTCTTTCTTTGCAGTGCTAAAAAAAAAAAAACCACACACACACACAAAAGCACCAAAACACACATAAATGATTTTAGTTCAAAAACAAAATGTTAAAATTAAGTGTTTTGCAAAAACTCAGACAATACATAAGAGAGTGCAGTAGTTAAGAGGACAGGCTGGAACTGGACTGCCTGGGGACCAAATCTAGAGCCACCCCTTGCCTATGGGTCCTCTACCAGCTGTGCCCTGAAGAAGCTGTGCCCCAGCTCCCAGTTAGAAAAAGGGGACAACAGTAAGAGTCCTTGCTATGCTGGGCTACTGTGAAGGGTCATTAATACATTCAATGTGTTTAGGACGATACCTGGCACAAAGTAAGCAGTCAATAATGGTGGCTTTCACTATCATTAAGGAAGTTCCACAGCTGCGGGGTCAGGCCTGGGGTCTGCATTGTAACAAGTCTCCAATAGCTGTGATTTACGCTGAGAAAATCTAATGCTTTACGCTTGGCATCCAGGGCTTCCCTCAGCCCACCTTGCTGCACTCCTCCTGACACCTTCCCTTTCTACAACAGTGACCTGGTCCTGGATCACACCTCTGTGCCCTGCTGTGCACTGTCCCAGCTTACTGGCTTGATCAACTGCAGTCACCCTTTAGGTTCTATTTAATGTCTGCCTCCCTCTGACAGGCTCCTCAGAGCCAGGCAGGTGATCTGTGGCCCCTCTGCAAGCATCCCAGTACCCTACAAGGCAGCGACCATGCATAGATAGTGTGGTTGTGTGCAGGCGTCTATGAACTCTGGTGCGGTTGTGCGTAGGTGTCTGTCCTCTAGGTGCAGCTGTGCTCTGATGTGATTATGCCTAGCGTCTCTGGGCCCAGGTGTGGTTGTACATGGGGTGTCTCCAGGCTGCGGTGACACTGTGTACAGGTGTCTCTGAGCTCTAAGGTGTTTACACAGGTGTCACAAGGCTGTCGTGGGGCTTTGTGCAGATGTCGCTGGGCCCTGATGCAATTGTGCTGACGTGTCTCAACTCCAGCACCTAGAAAGCGACCAGTCAACAGCTGTTCTGTGAAAGGAAAGGTCTCTTCCTGTGCATCCCCTCTGAGGCTGGTGGTCTCACTAGACCTCAATCCACCCTCCATGGTCATGAGGAGGGTCTGTGAGGGTCTGGCCCTGCTGCTGAGCTCCCCCAACTCCAGGGAGCAGCACAGCCCATAGGCCCCCCCATCCCATGAACTGACTTCGTCACAAGTGAATGGGATTTGCTTTGAACCCGAAAAATTTAACATCAAGTCCGTGAGGAACGGGAACAATGAAAGGGTCTGAAAAACAATGGCTCAAAGAATAACAACCCAATTTCGGCTGCGACTTTAGAGCTGTGTGCAATGCGCGGCCGTCCTATCCTCCAGCGTGTGACTCAGGGTCAGATGGGTGCACTGGAGAACAGCTGGGCACGGTCAGGGCCAGGTCTGTGGGCTGAGGTCGGGTCGGGGCTCAATCTGTGAGCTGGGATCCTGCGCGCAGGGCTCAGGGCGGCAGGGTCAGTGCCCTGGGGTGGGGTTGGGTCACTGCGCTAGGATCGGGTCGGGGCCCGGAGGCCTGCGCGCCGGGGTCCAGTCGGGCCGGGTCAGTTCCCTGGGGTTCAGTCGCAAAGGAGTCAGTGCGCTGGGGTCGGGGCGGGTCAGTGCCCCTGGGTCCGGGCTCGGTGCACGAGCTGGGGTCGGGGCTGGTGGGTGCCCAGAAGGTGTGTCGGGCTGGCCCGGCTCACCGGCTCACCTGCCGCCGCGCTGATGCACCTCCACGTGGACCGTCAGCGACTCGGCCACACAGGGAAGCGCCTGCTTCAGGTCGCCCACGGCCTCGTCCATGGCGCCCCCGAGAGCAGTGAGGACCCGACTGGAGCGTGGCCGCCGCCACCTCACGCCCA
>NW_012116910.1:1574912-1608409 GCF_000951035.1 Colobus angolensis palliatus
GACGGGGGTCCTGGGCACCGGGCGAGGTCCCGGCCACGGGGGAGGGGTTCCGGGCACGCGGGAGGTGGTTCTGGGATTTCGGGCAGGGAACCGGGCACGCGCGAGGGGTCCTGGCTGCGCGCTTGCGTTCCTCGTAGAGGGTTCTGGGCTCGAGGCTGCAAGCCCACTCACCCCGGTCCTGGAGACCAGGGAAGCGTCTGTGCTGGCTTTGGTGTGGAGCTAAGGGAGAAGCTGGGCTGCCCTTTCTCCCACCTTTCCCTCGCTCTCCCCTACTCCCGCAGCAGCTCCATGGGTGTCAGCGGGCAGCACGGGCGCCTGCAGGAAGTCAGGCGAGGGTGAACCGAAGTGCTGGGGGTTTCTAGGAGGGAGATCGGGCTCCGGGGTTCCAGTTCCTCCTTAATCCATCTCCCTGAACGAGTGATGTGAACATCCCACAGGGCCTCCTCTGGTGAGGACACCGTGACTTGAAAGGGACCTGAAGCTCCCTGTGGAGGGGAAGGGAGAACAAGGAGGCAGTGACATGCCGCCACTGTGGTCCTCCCTTCCGTCTTTCCCTGATGGTTGGCAGCCCCGCTGTACTCCTCAGGGAGGCCTTTAAAGCTCTTAGCACCTTCATGTCTCACCTGGCTGCGTGGCGTTTGCACCTGAGCACGCGGGTGGAACTCGGTCTGTGTCTGTGCAGATTATGCCGACAAGCCCCTGGAGAAGCCCCTGAAGCTAGTCCTCAAAGTCGGAGGAAGTGAAGTGACTGAACTCTCAGGATCCGGCCACGACTCCAGTTACTATGATGACAGGTCAGACCACGAGCGAGAGAGGCACAAAGAAAAGAAAAAGAAGAAGAAGAAGAAATCCGAGAAGGAGAAGCATCTGGACGATGAGGAAAGGAGGAAGCGAAAGGTAAAGGAGCAGCGGCAGCGGCGTTGGCCCGGACCCCCCGCCCCCCCCCCTCCCCGCGAGGACCCCATGGGGAGCCGGTCCCAGGACCCAGGCAGAGTGCGCCTGCGTGGCTGGAGGAGGGGAGGGGGGTTCCGTTGGTAGCAAAACGCAAACCGCTGAGGCCAAAGCAGACTCAGTTCCAGGATCCTGGGTGTGCTGTTCCTCAGCAGAACCTGCGAGGGTCTCTGTGAGGAGGGAGCCCGCCTTGAGGAGGATCTCGGAGGGGGTTTCCCTTAGCTCTGTCCCTCCCCTGAGAACTGCGAGGGGATTGGGCAGACGTGTCTGGATCCCACCTACTCGTGCTCTTCTCACTCCCTTGACTCTGCTGCCCAGGAGGAGAAGAAGCGGAAGCGAGAGAGGGAGCACTGTGACACGGAGGGAGAGGCTGACGACTTTGATCCTGGGAAGAAGGTGGAGGTGGAGCCGCCCCCAGATCGGCCAGTCCGAGCGTGCCGGACACAGCCAGGCAAGGGTGGACTTTTAGAGACTCTCCTGGTGTTCACAGCTCGTCGTTGTAAATGAGGGTCGGCACCGTGTCCTCTTGCTTTGGGGAGAAGCATGGGAGGGAGGAGAGCTGGTATTTCCAGGGCCTCATCCCGGATGTCCCCTGGATCTGAGGTTTCCTCCAGTGTCTCTGAATGTCTAGAGCAAGGCTTGGCCAGTTACCACTGGTGCCATTGTTTTGTTTTTTAACTTACTATTATATTACCTAAGGATGGTTTATATGTTTTTCAAGGGTTCATAAAAAAACCAAAAGGCATATCTGCGGAGACCAATCATATGTGACCCACAAAGCCTAGACTATTTTTTGTCTGGCACTTACGTAAAAAGTTTGCCAGCCCTGGGTCTGTAAGTTTGGTTTTGTCTGCACTTAGCACCCAAAGAGAACAGCATCAGAAGAGTAGCCCCACATGGGTCAGACTGGTAAGAGACATGCATGTTCGTGAAAACGCAGGTAATGCCTCTTGAGAAGAGGGGACCTGGAAGCCCAAATGATGGGTCTGAAGTTGCTGAAAGTGACCATGGGCTGAGACAAAGGAAGCTGAAGGCCTTCAGTAGAATTTCTGTTGTGGGCACCGTCTGCAAAGGATGGCTTTGGGCTGGAATTTATAGCTGACAAGGACTTGCCACATGGGTTCTCCTTGTCCCCAGCCTTCCTGTGCACAACTCACAGTGATGAGGCGTGTGTACTTAAGACAAGGGGTATCTCTTCCTGGCACCTCTCAGCATCTAGTGGTTCCTGGATTATTGGGAAACTTAGACAGCTGGGCTTTGGGACATGGGACATCAGGGAGTGAGGAGGCTAGTGCTGCAATCATTCAGGCCATCAGAAACCATCTGAGCCCTGCTGGCTCCACTGAAGGAAAGTTCTGGAAAGCTAGTGGTCTTCTGAGCTTCTGTGTTCATTTGGCTCTTCAGGCACTTTCTTTTTTTAATTTATTTTTGAAACATGGTCTTGCTGTGTCCCCTAGGCTGGAGTGCAGTGTCGTGATTCACTCCTGGGCTCAGATAACCCTGGGCTCAAGCGATCCTCCCACCTCAGCCTCTTGGGACTACAGGCATGCACCACCACACCAGCCATTTATTTATTTACTTTTTGTTGAATTTTAAGGAATCTCAAGTGAAATAATAATCGGTGAATACAGGATCAATCCTTATGTCCAGAGCCTTTGTTCCGTCCTTCATTCCTTGTCTAGAGTAGTGGTATGAGCTGAAAGCATTGATAAGTGATCACCACACATTGTTATGAGCTGAAAGCATTGATAAGTGATCACCACACATTGTTGATGTAAGGGCTACCGATTATTATAAGGGGTTTTTATGACTCCTGCTGCGGGGAGGGGGTGCCCTTTCCCACCCAGCTGAGCTTTGTAGTAGCCAAGGCTGAGTTGGGTGTATTTTTATATCCCTAGTTCTTGCTGGAACTTAAAATGCTGTGAGACCCCATACAGACAGATACTGTGAACTTGGAGCTCTCTAATGAAGGGATACCAAAGTCTTTGTATTCAATTTTTTTTTTTTCCTTAAATTGTCAGCCGAAAATGAGAGCACACCCATTCAGCAACTCCTGGAACACTTCCTCCGCCAGCTCCAGAGGTAAACCTGGGCGTTTCTGAAGAGCTTGTGTCTGGGGGGGTCTGGTGTCATCTTTTCTGAGGCCTTATTCCCCACCCCAGCTCTGTCAGCTGTGAAACAGACCCTGCACCTTCTCTTGGTGACTCCCACTCCACTTCGGGGTGGGCAGGAAGAGCTCATGGACTCGGTAGTGGCTCACTCTGAAGTCAGAATAGGGTGAGGGAAGTCAAGGCTAGAGCTGGGACACTGACAGCCGCCAGGATGCTTTGGGGGAAATTTTTATTATATCTGAAATACCTATCACAATAAATTAAAAGATCTTGGTAATTTTTTTATTTTTAAGAAACAAAATTCAGTCAGTGTATCCAGTTTTTGGATTGTAGAAGATTTTGTATCATTTAGAAATCTAGGTTTTTCCACTTTAAGATGTCTTTGCTTTCAGAAAGGATCCCCATGGATTTTTTGCTTTTCCTGTCACGGATGCAATTGCTCCCGGATATTCAATGATAATAAAACATCCCATGGATTTTGGCACCATGAAAGATAAAATTGTAGCTAATGAATACAAGTCAGTTACGGAATTTAAGGTAAGTTACTTTCATTGCCCGAAGTCATTGTGGCATAGTTCTGTGTATTTGTGTCTTGTGAAGACTTCATTCAACTTAGGTCGTTTCTAGTTTGTGATTCTGTGTTTGGGTGTTATTTTACAGACACAGCATTAAGGAAATGATTGGTCGTAAACATTTTCTCTGTGCTTTGGTCTAGAAATTAGGCTAGGTTGCACGCTGTTTCTTTTCTGAGTTACTGCACTGGCGTAAATAGGTCATGTTGTTTCAAGCAATGAGGTGTCCGGTGTGGCGTGGTTTGAGACTAGACATCTTTAAAAACTTGCTTATTTTTAATTCTTAATTTTGTCTTATACTAATTGAGCAGGTAGTCTTTTTAGCATAGTAAGTTTTTTTGTCTCCTGAGTACTTTGTTCTTAGCTCTGTTTCTGGCTACTGGCTATGAGAATTAGCAACTGTGCATTGTTTTTGCAACCCAGGGGAAGAAAGTAAAATAGATGCTTGATAAATTGGCATTAGTGTAGTTTAGAAAGGCATTAGGTTTCTCTCTTAGGTTCCATTCCGCTTGGGAAAGCTTGCCTTTTCTATTTTTATTTAGTTTACATTTATTGAAGGGTTTGCTGACTCCCAGAAACACAACAGAACAGACTTAAAGGAGAGTGGGAGAAAAGGAAACTTGATGAGAGGATCAGGCAGCGCCTGAGGGCAGATGTTCAGAGCACTCCATGCGCTAAAGCCCTCGGTGTTCCCTGCTCTGGGCCCCAGCCTGGCCATTCCTAGCAACAAAGTGAGAAGGGGAGCAGCACTCACTCCGTGGAGTGTCCGCACTGGAGTCTTGCGGTGGGCTCCATGGCCGCTGGCTCCAGAACCTGGGCTTGCGGAGGGTCCAGATGGCACATTCTCAGCTAGGGTGGCTGGCCTCCAGGGCCATGCTCCGGCCTGACGTTGGTACTCACCTGTGAGAGGCCCGTGCTGAGGAAACTGATTATGATAATAAAATACTGATGTTTCCGTATTTTTACCATAAATTATGAAATAAGGCTCTCCTTTTGGGGGGCAAAGTCTTTTTCTATAGTTTGAGGGAACTATTTGGTGACAGAATTTTAAATTCTATTCTATGGAGAAATTCTAGAGATAGAGGATATCACTGTGCCCCGCGCTTGCCTTTATCCCTCGACTTTGACTTGAAAGAATCAGATTGTTGCTTCCTGTTCCTATTTCTGTTCTGGAGAAATGCAGGAAGCGCAGTAAATGCTCCTTTTTTCCTCGCACAGCGTTTGTATGTGATGCTTAGAAAGAAGTTACAGGCTTGGCCAACTCGTCATTGTAACATTTTTCATGCAAGACTGACGTGCAGCTACGAACATTTCTCTAAGTTCTTAAACATTATTTTTAGAACAGAGAACCCAGTTGAATTGTTTCCTACTCAGTTGTAGCTTTTTCCTTTTGGTCTCTTGACAGTCATCTGGGGCTTTGCTGTTGTCTGTGGCATTTCAAGCTTGGTAAGTCTTTCCTGTTTTCTTTTCAGGCAGATTTCAAACTGATGTGTGATAATGCAATGACATACAATAGGCCAGATACCGTGTACTACAAGTTGGCGAAGAAGATACTTCACGCAGGCTTTAAGATGATGAGCAAAGTAAGAAACTCACTGGCAGCAGCGAGCTACGGAAAGCAGGGGCTCTGCCCCCCGTCGCTTGTGCCCGAGGGGAGCCTCACAGTGAACACATGCTCCGTCCACCCGCCACCCTCATGGTGTTGCCCCCTTTGCTTTAGGGTAGACGTCCCCGGCCGCCCTCTCATGACCTAGTTGTAACGTCTCATTTAGGGTTGGTGGAAAGTTCCGCATCTCTTGTTCTTAAGCCTGGGTGTCAGTCTTGCTGGATGGCAGCCAGCATTGCGGGCTTGTTTTGCGTGGCTACCTCACTGAATCCAGATGGGACATCCTTGTCTTCCTTGGCCATCCTGAGTGGCTTCCCAGATCTGTGCCGTGAGCCAGGCTGCATGCGTCCCACGTAGGTGAAGGTAAAGAGGAGGCGCGGCGCCTGCCGCACTCTGGCAGTGGGTCCAGCCCCTGCAACCACCTCCCGCTGCTCCGCGTGGAAAGTTAGCTCTTAGGCCAGGTGAGGCTGTGACCATCCCCATCCCATCCCATCGTCACGGCGCCCTGGCTGTGAGGGAGAGGTAAATCCCTGCTGCTCTGTCCTTTCTGATTCTAGGAGCGGCTGTTAGCTTTGAAGCGCAGCATGTCGTTTATGCAGGACATGGATTTTTCTCAGCAGGCAGCTCTTCTGGGCAATGAAGATACAGCTGTTGAGGAACCTGTCCCTGAAGTTGTACCCGTACAAGTAGAAACTGCCAAGAAATCCAAAAAGCCGAGTAGAGAAGTTATCAGGTAAAGGCTGTGTGGAAACCACGTTTGCTTTTGGAGTTGAGCACCACAACCAGGAAAGCAGGTGCTTTGTGGGGGAGAGTGAGTGGGAGAACGGATGTCATGTCACTTAGACATCCTTGGAGGAGCTTATTCTGGCAGGAGGAGTGTGGTCAGACGGCCCCTCCCGCCCACCGGCCACGTGCACTCTGACCCAGGTGTGGTACCCTAGCCCGTTGGCTCACCGCTGCCCCCATCTGCTACTGACTGGTGGTCTCTGTCTCCACACGCCGTTTGTTAAGATCATCGGTCATTCCCTCCCCTGCACACCACTTGCTGGCAGCCAAGGTTGTGCCCTTGTCCCAGACTGTGCCACACAAGCGGGCCCACTTTGGGCAGCCAGCATTGGCAGGGGGCTTCTTTCTTGCCATGGGGCAGATGCCCACCCCAGAACTGCTCGCTTCCATGTCTGTGTAGTTGCTGGAGTGGAGCAGGTGCAGCCCCGTGGTCAGGAAGGTGTGAATGCTGCAGGGGAAACGGGTGAGGACTGCAGGCCGCAGCTCCCTGTAGCTCTGCTGCCTCCCACAGGGAGCAGCTGACTTGGGTGATCCATCAGGGAACCTTCTTCCTTTTTCTCTAAACTCCAGAGTGGTTTTCATGGGGCCTCTCTGTCTCACAGTGGCTGAGCATTGAGATTGTGTCAAAGTCTGTCACACGTCATTCCTGTAGATGCTCCTCCACCTGCGTGAGGTGGCCGCCTGATAGGACCAAACAAAGCGAGAGTATCACCAGGGGCCTTAGAGGCACCGAGAGCACTTACCATAGCCTGCAGTGGGCAGAGGCGCCTGGCACAGAGCCTGCTTCGTTACATGTCACTTGCTGAATGCAGGCCTCGGAGTGCGGTCTCGGGACATCCGCCCTCATGGCCGTGTGTCTGACAGCGCTGTGGCTTGCTGTCTTCCCAGTGTCCTGAGAGGACGGTGGCCTGTTGCCAGCCTGGGACAGATCAGGTTTGAAGGATGGTTTCTACTGAAGCGTACTGCTTTTGTGCCGTCTTGTGGAAAGTCAGGGACCGTCTGGAGTTGGTGCTGAATGTCCTTGAGGCAATTCTGATGGTCACGGCCCTCCATTGTTTGTTTCCTTCTCACAGTGTATGTGGGCCTCGCGTGGATTTAACAGGTGGGGCAGCAGCGGTGCTGGGCTCGGTGCTTCTGCTCTGAGCAGCTCCCTCCAACAGTCCAAAGGGAGAGCCGTCTTGAGACCAGCCCCTCAGGTCCTGCAGCCTTGGCTGAGGAGACGGAGGGTGCTCTGCGGCCAGGGCGTGTTGCCTGGCAACGGCCAACAGTCTCCTAAGGTGGTCTCCCCACGTGCAGCGTGTTTCCCACCCTGCTGCCATGCGAACGCTCACTGCGTGGTTGGCTGGTGGCTGTGTCCGACCTCAGCCCCCGACTCGAGTGCACTGCTGGCCTTCAGGGTTAGGGATTCATGGCCGCCCTCTGCCGCCTCATGGTGGCTGAGCATCGAGGGGGAATTGGAGTTGGTGTCAGCCAGCGTGTTCAGCCGTGGTGGGGTCATGTCCTGGCGGACCCGCCCCAGGTTGGGTTTGGGTGTTTCTGGTGCTGTGGCTCCACCCTTGCCTGTGGGATCCAGGCCCTTTAGATGGATCCCCAGCTGTCAGTCTGCAGTCAGCAGAGCGTGCCGAGCTCTGGCACTGACCTTCACCTGGTGTCGCAGAGTGTGTGTCGGCAATGGGCTCACGCAGCTGCCTAAGCGGAGCCCTCCCGTGGAGCTCATGGGGCTCTGACTCCTGTGTCGGGTTGCCAGGTTGGCGCCAGGGCTGCTCTCACGGGCAGGGCTTGCCCTCGGTCTGCACCTGTCCCTAGGCCATCCAGACCCACACCCAGGCAAGTGCCCAGGGTGGAAAGGAGCCTACTTGCTTGCTTCTGGAACCTTCCACACTCCTTGGGTGTTGTAGCCTGCACCCCTCAGCTGTTTGAGAACTGCTTCAGGTGGAATCTGGGGCCACTTGCTGACGTTCTTGTGTGTGCTTTTTGCCACCCAGTGGCCACAGCAGAGGGGGCTGCTGTCCACGCAGCCCAGCAGCATCAGACCTCACGCGAGCGGCCCCGCCTATCTGGCCTTGCTGTGAGCCCTGCGTAGTCACTGGCGCTTTTCCAGTCACTTTTCTGATGAGGCCTTTAAGGACTAACCAGTGCGCACATCTGTTATTTTGTTGCTTTTTTTGTTAAAGCGACTGCACTTTAACAGAGTTTCCACCGCATTGGAAAACAGGGAGTCTGTCTAGTTGGCTTACACTTACTCTGTGTTTTAATACAAGTGTCTTATTTTGTTACTTGGTTAGGGTGAAAGGGATGCTTTGAGACCTGAAAGGAGATAGGTATGCTCTGCCAGCTCTGTGTCTGAGGGCAGGGTCGTAGAGGCTGGGTTAGGTGCCGATGCGTGGGGCGCAGGTGTGCGGTGGGGACGCTGCCTCCAGGTAACTTGGTTGTCCCCACCTCACAGCTGCATGTTTGAGCCTGAAGGGAACGCCTGCAGCTTGACGGACAGTACCGCAGAGGAGCACGTGCTGGCGCTGGTGGAGCACGCGGCTGACGAGGCTCGGGACAGGATCAACCGGTTCCTCCCAGGCGGCAAGGTAGTGCTCTCTGGCCATCGAGAGAGGGTGCTGCGTGGCCCCAGACTCTCCGTGTGCCTCTCCCTCTGGGTTGGTGCTGTGTGATCCAGCACAGCCACCAGGATCCAGAGGTCAGCATGGGGCCCTGACGGGAGGCCTGGGTCAGACATACACAAGGCTGGTCTCTTCAGTCGGGGTCCGGGTGCCTCTGGCAGGGCCGCCGCTGGTGTTTCACCCATCATGGAGGCCTCGTGGTCACTGACCTCGTTTCCTGGATGGAGGCCCTGCTGCAGGCTCATCCTTTCTCTTGGAGTGAATGCTGACTTCTATGTCTCTGTCACTGGGTGTTGACGTGAGGCACCCCCCTTGTTATTCCAGCGGGGACTGGTGTTGGATCCGACAGATGGTCCATGATAGGCCACCGACCCTGTTCCCGTGGCTCCTGCCACAGATGGTCTGTGTGGTGGTGGAGCCCACTCAGCTGACTGCGCTCTCCTTTCTGGCAGGAGACGTTCTAGACCCAGTGTCTCCAATGCAGACAGAGCACAGGCTGTCTGCAGTCTCAGGCTTCCTACTAGCCCTGATAAGAGAAGTAGAGCAATGCAGGTGACATTAATCCCGGCAGGTTTAATTTCACCTCTATATCCAACGTTTTGTTTCAACATGTAGTCTGTAGAAAACATTAACTTGAACTCTGGTTTTTTTTTCATAGTAAGTCTTCAAAATGCACATGGGGTGGGATGTAAAGAATGCTGAAGTGGGAGCATTTCAGAGGTGTCTGCTTCTGTTTGCCTGCGCCTGCTGGGAAGTTGCAGTGGTCTGCGTGGCTCATTTGCTGGGAGATTGTGGTCTGCGTGGCTCACATGTTGGGAGGTTGCGGTCTGCGTGGGTCGTGTGTTGGGAGGTTGTGGTCTGCGTGACCTGTGTGTCGGGAGGTTGTGGTCCGCGTGGCTCGCATGTCGGGAGGTTGCGGTCTGCGTGGGTCGTGTGTTGGGAGGTTGTGGTTTGCGTGGCACGTGTGTTGAGAAGTTGCTGTGGTCTGCGTGGCTTGTGTTGGGAAGTTATGGTTTGTGTGGCTCATGTTGGGAAGTTGTTTGCATGGCTTGCCTGTTGGAGACTGTGGTCTGCGTGGCTCGCACTGTAGTTCTTTTGGACAGCCTTGTTCTGCACTCTGTGCTTCAGCCTTGGAATTGCCACATTCTCCAAGGAGCCCTGGTTTCTTTGCTAGAGAGCCTTGTTTAGAAGCCAAGACCTGGGTGCTGGGTGGAGCCCTCTCTGCAGATAGAGCTGGGAAATGCCTGTGCACGTGTCTGCAGCACATACGTGAACGCCGTGCAGACGGATTCTGTTGGCACCTCTCAACTGTTTTTACAGTGAAACTTCCAGTTCCGTCCTGCTCCGCGGGTCCGTCCCACTTCTTCCCTTTCAGTTTTGTATCTGCACCCTGAGGACCTGACTCCCTAATCTATGTATCAAATCCGTGTCCCATTGTCCCATATCTTCCACCTCTTCCCCAGGGCCCTGGCCACCCTGTGGGCTCTGATACTTTGCCTGGATCGGCGGTGGGAAGCTGCCCCCACACAAACATCTGGCTCCTTTCAGGCCAGGTGGCTGCCCTGCCCACAGCATGGACATGACCCTGGCACTGGAGCCCAGCCGACCCCTGCATGACAGCCGCCTTCCCCCTTGACCCCCATGTCTGCACACGCCAGTGCCTCCCATGCCTGGATCCTCCTGATGGCCTGTACACAGAACTGGGGTGTGGGTGGCGGGTTTTTAAATGAAAACCAGTACCGCACATGCTTGGGAGCTGGAGCTGCCCGCCGTCAGGGCAGTGCCATGCTGACCTACTGACCATTCCATTTGTCAAGGCTCCTGAGCAATTTTAAATGCTTGTGGGTGGTTTTTGTTTCAGCTGTACCCCCTGTAGCAGGGCCATGTGCCTGTGTGTACTCTGCTGTTGTCGGTGAGTCAAATTCCAGGGCATACCGTGAGGGGCCCCTCTGGCGTTTGTTCTTGGACACACTTGATTTTACCCCCATTAAGCCCTGCTTGCTGGCCTTCGTTTCCTTTGAGCTGCGCTGCCCCTCCTGAGGGACAGACGCTCAGGCAGTGCTTCCTTCCAGATGGGCTATCTGAAGAGGAACGGGGACGGGAGCCTGCTCTACAGCGTGGTCAACACGGCCGAGCCGGATGCTGATGGTGGGTGCCCACTCGGGGCTGGCTTTCTGCTGTCTGTACACTGTTTTTCGGGCCTCCATTCATGTTCTGTGATGAAAAGCCGAGCCATTGGCCAGGGGGCAGCATGAGAAGCTGCCCGGCTTCCCGTCCCTGCGCACACCCCGACGTGACACGTGCTCCGAGTGGAGGCGTGGACGGCCGTCTCGCAGGGCTGGGGTGCTGGTCAGACCTCGGTCAGGGCTCCTTGGGAGCAGGGGGACTCGAGCCGTGTTCCTGAAAAGCTGCCGAGAGGCCTTTAAGGCTGAACCTCAGTAGCATCAGGAAGGGTTCACATCCAGAGCTTTGTCTTCAGCAAAGACCAGAGTGCCGGCCCACCTTGCTCCTTGAATCTGGAAAGCAGTCTTAGAAAAAAAAGAGCTGTTAGATGATTATGTCCAGGATAGTGTTGAAGGATGGCGCGCACTAGGTCTGTCCAGCTCGTCGGGGTGCTTTCTTGGCCTGGAACTAATGAAGAGGCTTGTCCTTTGAATAAAAGTGTGATGCACTTGAGTTTGAAACGCATGCGCAGGCTCACACGAGGAGCACGCAGCCTGGCGAGGGTTGCCTTTAGATTTTCCGCCTCCCTCACTCTCAGCCGCATGCCTGCTGGTGTCTTTCACCCAGCTCCAAATGCCAGTGTGGTGTTCTCCAGTGTGTGAAGAATGTAAACTGGCTGATGTATTTGATCTCCAGCTTATTTTCATAAAGAGGATAGACTGTTGATCCGTATTTAGCGTAAGAGAGTGTTGAGACCGAGGGACCGGTTGGGAACTGAGGAACTCCTGCTCCTGATGCCTCGAGTGGTGTGTGAATGGTGACTCGAGCGTGGCAGACGTGCTGTCAGATTCATGTGCTCCGGCTGCACCCGCCACCGTTTCGCTGTTAGAGCACATAGGACAAGATTTCTTCTTGGAGTTGTTGAGTGATCCATTTGAAAATGTTCTCAAAGTATTGCTGGTGTGGTGGCCTAAGAGGCGATATTTTTTATTGTGTTGACTTTGGGGTGATAAAGAAATGAAATTGAAATGCAGTTAGTTTTGAGAATGGTAGTTGGCTTTTGCAAATTCATTTTCAGGTGATCATTCTAAAATCCCTCCACTCCCACCAATCAAATCCACTGTGATGTGGAAGAAAGGGCTCGTGGCACTGCACGGGGCACCGCGTTGGGGTCACGCCTGCCGCTCACGGCCCGCCATGTCCGTGTTGCAGAGGAGGAGACCCACCCGGTGGACTTGAGCTCGCTCTCCAGTAAGCTGCTCCCAGGCTTCACCACGCTGGGCTTCAAAGATGAGAGAAGAAACAAAGGTAAATCCGTAGTCCCGTCCCGGGAGCCGGCTGGAGCAGGGTTTAGGGAAGTGATGGCAAATGCTGCTGATTCCTGCCTCAGGGTTTCCTCACTTGCCTGGATTCCTATTTTCACATGGGTAGGATTGAGATCAGTTACAGTGACAGGAACAAAACTTGGGTTGGATGATTTGCTGGGGACACACACAGCGGGCACCTTGGTTGCATCACTGGACTTCACCTTGGTCAGTGCTGTGCCGTCCTTGTGTTTCTGTCCCTGTCGCGTTTACCGAACATCCTTTCGGGGATCAGAGTGTGTGGCCCCTGGGCCTCGGGTCTGGCCTGTGTGTTCTCCTCTCCGTCTGCACGGCTGTCTCTTGGCTGCGCTGCTGCTGGGATCTCCCGGACGGCCCCACCCTCCACTTCTCCGCCTCTGCTGGGTCCCTTCTGTGCAGACAGCTGCGTGGACACTGTTCCTGCCAGCCCTTTCTCCTTCTGCCACTCACACCATCTGCTAATGGGACAGCTCCCTCTTCCCTTCAAACCATGGCCTTGGCCCAAGAGCTTCCTTCTTTCTGGAATGTTCTTTCCTCCAGCTCCAGGTGTTGGAATTCTGCCTGGTCTGGGTCTCCTGTTAAAGGACCCCCTCCACAGGGAAGGATCCTCTTGCCTTGACCACTTGCCTTCATCAGCCCCCGCTCCCCTCTTCCTTTTGGGGCTGTTATGGTTGTTGATACTTTCCTCATTGTGTTTGACACACTCCTCGTTCTCATCCTCTAACAGAGTTCTCAACCACAGCACTTTTGTCCCTGGGGACGTTTGGCAGTGTCCGGAGACGTGTTGATGGTCCCAGTGGGGTGGGGCGTGCTGCTGGCATCTGGTGGGGAGATGCCAGGGGTGCTGCTTCACGCCCTATGGGACTCCGCACAGCACACCTGGCCCGTGTCCCCCGCAGCGAGAGCTGGCCCCGGGCCGGCGTGCTCCCTGCGGTGTGTGTTGGTTGGGATCCTCCACACTAATGGACGGTGCCTCTGCCCACGTCTCCACGCAGCTCTTTTACTTGTGGAGCTCACCCCTTTGCAGAGAGCTCATTTCCTTGAGGTCTTTGGCTTGCAGAAGTGAAACGAGGGGTGGTGAATTACACCCCTGCTGGTTACACATGGAAAACTTACACTCAGGAGCAAGAATTTTGTGGAGAGCAAGTGAGGCGTGACTGGGGTGCTGACTGCCAGCCAGGCGGTCCCTCAGCCCCTGGAGAAGTGGGATGGGGCCTGCACACCGAGTCCTTCCAGTGAGTCCAGTGATGCTGTCTTTCTCCTCTTCCTCCCAGTCACCTTTCTCTCCAGTGCCACTACTGCGCTTTCGATGCAGAATAATTCAGTATTTGGTGACTTGAAGTCGGACGAGATGGAGCTGCTGTATTCAGCCTACGGAGATGAGACAGGCGTGCAGTGTGCGCTGAGGCAAGTGTCGGCCCCGGGGAGCCCTTGGCTGCTGTGCGGCTTGAGCTGCATCCTGGTGTAGGACCCAGAGCCCCACATGTGTGCGGGTGGGGAGAGAGCCATCCCGCAGCCATCCAGATGGCAGCTCAGGTCTTCCTGTTGCTTTCAGTCACCCACCGAGGTCTGCCACAGGCCAGTCCTGAAATTTGGGTAACTCAGAATTGCAAGAAGGCAGTGATCAGGGCGTAGCTTGTGAAGGGGTTGGGGGTGTGTTCAGCGCACTGGATGGTGTTGAATTGTGTTTCTTAAGTGGCTGTGCCAGCTCAGGCTGTAGTGACAAAGCGCCACAGACTGGGGTCTTAGTCCTGGGGGCTGCTGTCTACCATGAAAATGTGGGCAGGGCTGGTTCCTCCCGAGCCCTCTGTCCTGGGCCTGCAGGTGCCGTCTTCTCCCTGTGCCTTCCCAGAGCTGTCCTGTGTCCTCAGCTCTCCTGGAGACCCGACCGTTGTGCAAGGACCCTGGTCATATTGGATCAGGGCCACCCTAATGGCCTCATGTCACTGCAGTTACCTCTGAAGGCCATAAAGGCCCCAGCCTCAAGTATAGTCACATTTGGAGGCACTGGGGTCAGGATTTCAACTTGCAAACTTTGAGCAGGAGACATAGTTCAGGCCGTGGCAGACTAAAGTATAATACAAAAATCACAAATGCAGTAGCTGCTTTTCCATAGAATGTTGTCATGTGTGTTTTTTGTTTTCTGTGACAAAATGTGGGTCACTCTTGTAAAATTTTGGCAGTTTGTTATAGGGAAAGCAACTTAATTTTGCTAGCCTCTAAGAAATGGAATCTTGACATCAGGTCTTCATTTTATTCCAACAAGAATGCAGAATACATTTGAAAAATAAATAATCCAGTTAGCGCTTCATAAAATAAGTGAAAACCTGACCCCGATATTTGTTTCAAAAAAGG
Organism: Colobus angolensis palliatus; assembly: GCF_000951035.1. Classification (NCBI taxonomy): domain Eukaryota; kingdom Metazoa; phylum Chordata; class Mammalia; order Primates; family Cercopithecidae; genus Colobus; species Colobus angolensis. The sequence goes on from NW_012116910.1 coordinate 1,589,412, forward strand.
AAGTAAACGTGGAAAATAAAGAGGAAATTCTAATAGGAGATGATGGCGTCATAACTCAGAAATTAAAGAGTTGGTCGCCCCCTGCCCTTCCGCCAGCCCTCACCTCACCCCTGCTGTGGGGCCTCTGCCCAGCCTGGGCCAAGGCCGCAGCTCCCCTTGGTGCCATCCTGTCCGCAGTTGGCTCCCTTGTCCGCGGATCGTGGCTCTTTCAGGACATCAGTCACCTGTTGTCCATGTAGTGCGTCATCAGCGGACTGTGCGCACCCCCTGCCTTCCCCAGCCGTGCACTCCCCCTGCCTTCCCCGGCCGTGCGCACCCCCTGCCTTCCCCGGCCGTGGGCAGCCCCTGCCTTCCCCGGCCGTGCGCACCCCCTGCCTTCCCCGGCCGTGCGCAGCCCCTGCCTTCCCCGGCCGTGCGCAGCCCCTGCCTTCCCCGGCCGTGCGCAGCCCCTGCCTTCCCCGGCCGTGCGCAGCCCCTGCCTTCCCCAGCTGTGTGCTCCTAGAACGCGTCAGGTTCCGTGTTTTGTGAAGAAAGATCATTCCGACCCCCCTGCCTCGCGGCTGCAGGGACAACACTCAGAAGCACATCTTCTAGGGCCTGGTGTGGGGCTGCGTGGTCCCTCGCCAGCCTCGGTGCACAGACACCCAGATCCTCTGCCCCCGAGTGCGTCTCCTGTGCACACTGCGCGTGCTGAGCTTGGCCTGGCCTGTGCTGTGGGTGTTTGTTAACAAAGACGTAGAGTCTTCTTGTTGCCTCCTGTGACCGTGGTTCAGCTTCTGACCAGCAGCCGTCCCTGTTCCTCTCTGCGAAGGTCTTTGGAGTCTGGGGAGCCCTTCTGAGGCCCTTGCTTGTTGCGTTGATTCTAAGACTACGCATTTTTGTTCCTGGCCTACTTTTTAAATTGTGTTATATTTTACTTTTTAAGCTGTTTCATTTATATGGCCAAGAGTCAGGATGATACTAAAAGGAGAGCCTTGGAAGTCTCGGCCCACCCCTGCCCCACGCGGCCCTTCCTTCCCGGCAGACGCTGCCCGCCACTGTGCTTCCGTCCGCACCCACTTGTGTATTTAAACGCGTAACTAGTGGAAAGATAGGAGTGTCCTTTTACAAATGATAGCACCGCATGCATGTTTCTAGGCTGTGTGTGTGTGTGTTCATGCTGTTCTCCCCTTCCCCCCCAGAGATCTTTTTAACCTTTTTGGATCATGGAGCACTTTGAAAATCTAGTGAAAACTATCAGCCACTCCTCCAAAAATACCCGCCCTGGGAGGGTCACAGGGACTGTCTGAGGAGCTGCACTGGCATGGCAGGCTTCTGTGATCAGGGCCGCCGCGAGGGCCAGGCAGCAAGGGCTTGGCGTGGAGCACACAGCCTGCCTTTCAGCATGCTTCTCCTGCGGCCCCTCTAGCCTGCAGGAGTTTGTGAAGGATGCTGGGAGCTACAGCAAGAAAGTGGTGGATGACCTCCTGGACCAGATCACAGGCGGAGACCACTCCAGGACGCTCTTCCAGCTGAAGCAGGTGGGCTGCACTCGCATTGGGGAGGGGCAGGTGCCCTTGGGGTACTGCTGGTGGGAAGAGCCTGTGGCCTGACCAGGCTGTCAGGGATGAGGAGCTGTCGCAGGGACTCTGCTGCCGGCTCCTCGTCAGGATCTGCGCGCTGCTCTGCACGGGCGGGCGTCCTTGAGAGACCATCTCCTTGTCAGCATCTGTGTGCTGCTCTGCACGGGCGGGCGTCCCCCAGAGACCGTGACTGTGTGCTCACCACTCCCAGCGCACTTCGTAACTCTCTATTCCCATCTTCATCGCTCATCTCTGTCACTTTCCTTCATTTTGAAGAATTTTTTTTTTTTTTTGAGACGGAGTCTCGCTCTGTCGCCCAGGCTGGAGTGCAGTGGCCGGATCTCAGCTCACTGCAAGCTCCGCCTCCCGGGTTTACGCCATTCTCCTGCCTCAGCCTCCCGAGTAGCTGAGACTACAGGCGCCAGCCACCTCGCCCGGCTAGCTTTTTGTATTTTTTTAGTAGAGACGGGGTTTCACCGTGTTAGCCAGGATGGTCTTGAACTCCTGACCTCGTGATCCGCCCGTCTCGGCCTCCCAAAGTGCTGGGATTACAGGCTTGAGCCACCGCGCCCGGCCTGAAGAATTTAAAAGAATGCTTCATATAGTTCAGGCTTACTGACAGTGAACCCTCAGCACTGGCTTGTCTGAGAGTCTTTATTTCACCTTTATTTTCCCTGGTTATGGAATTCATTTAGATGATCTTTTTTTCCAGTCTACCATAAAATACATTTGACTTGCATCTTTGCTATAAAAAAGCATCTGAAGTCATTCTCATCTTTGTTTTCCACATGTGATGTGTCTTTTTGGCAAACTGCAGCCCATAGGCCAGATCTGACCTGCAGTCTGCTTTTGTACAGGCCACAAACCAAGAATGTCTTTTACATCTTTAAAAGGTTGTTTAAAGAAAAGAAAAGGAAGAAGATGCTGCAGGCAGCGTGCACCTCACAGAGCCTTGGCTGCTCACTCCTGGGCCCTCGGCAGGACGAGGTGCTGGCCGGTGCTCTAGGAGCTTTTAAACCTTTATCTTTCTTTATCAGTGATTTTCAGCATGGTATTTTCCAGGTGCCTGAGTGGGCTTTTCTTTTTATTCTACTTAGCATTTGTTGTTTCTTGAATCTGTCTGTATTTTTCATCATATTTGGAGGATTTTTAGCCATTACTCAAATGTCATTTTCCATCACTGCCTCTTCCTCTTCCTGCTGGACTGTGGCACGCTGAGGACAGCTCGTGTCATCTCACATGGCACAGACGCTGCTGCTGCACCAGGCAGGTGCAGATTAGTTTCTGATGCTGTGGGCTAAGTTCACTACCCTGTTCTCTGGCCACACCTGAACCTGTTATCCCAGTGCAGTTTTCAGTGATGATGCTGCTCCTCGCTGCTCACCGCTGGGGCTCTGTTTGCTGCTTTTGTGTATCTTCTCTTCTCTCATGTTATGTGTATGTTTTCCCTTACATCCTTGAGCCATGTTCATCATATTAATTGCAGATGCTTTTGAAGTCCTCAGTCACTGACTCTGTCACCTCTGCCGTTTCGGGTTCTGTTTCTGTTTGCCACTTTGCTGCACTTGGAGCTGTGGGCCTTTGTGCACGCACCTGGTGGACAGTCCAGACCCTCGCTGTCTGATAAAAACACACTGTTCACATGGCCGATGGGAAATTGGAATGTGGCCAGTCTGAATTTAGATGTGACGTGTGAGCTACAAACTAGATCTTAAAAAACTGATACAAAAAAATACGTAAAAATATGAGTAACGATTTCTTAAGGCCTACATGTTGGAATAAACATATTTTCAATAAATTTGTCTACGTAAAATGCAATAGTTAATTGAATGTTAAGAGTAATTTTAATATGGCAGCTATAATTTTAAGAGCTGGGTACAGTGGCATGCACCTGTGATCAGCTCCTCAGGAGGCTGAGGTGGGAGGATCACTTGAGGCCGGTAGGTGGAGGCACCTCTGCACTCCAGGCAATAGAGCAAGACCCTGTCTCAGAAAAAAAGATAAAAAAAGCATTGAGAATGAGGTGTGTGCTCGCGTTATGTCTGCTTGGCAAGGCTGATCTGGGTTCTTGCCCTCTTCCAGAGAATATTGAGGATCATTTTGGCAGTTGTTACTTGTGGATGGCCTGATCATGCTGGGCTTGTCTGGGGTGGGTCCAGGGCAGCTTTATTCTAGGGTTCATGTGGCCGTCATACTAAGGAGTGGCCCTTTGGAGAGCTCTTGGGCCCTGACTTTTCAGCGTAGTCTCTGCCGTGGGTGGGGTTCGGGTGGGTCTCTGTCCCGCGCAGGCTCTGAGAACGCTTGGCTCGTGGCTCCCGAGGAGTGGTCAGTCCCTTGACCGCACGGTTTCATCTGTGCTGGTTACAGGTGAACTGGGGTCCACATGCCTGGTGCAGGAAACCCACGCCGAGGTTTTGTTGTGGTAGAAAGGAGACGTGTATTTGCAGGGCGCCAAGCAAGGAGGGCCAGGAAGCTTGTGGGTGAATCCACTGCTGCAGGACTCGAGCTGGTCTCAGGCACCTGACCATATTCCAGGTGGAACCCACCAGGCCCTTTTTACCCTAAGCTGCCCATAGCCTCTAGGCACATCTTTTTTCTTTTGTTTGAAGCCACCTGAGGCTGCTGAAACAGCGTCGGCATCCTCTCTCTCAGTCCTCTCCATCTCACCCCGTGGAGTGTTCTCCCCGGCACACGGTCCTGGCGCTGAGGAGTGGGCTGGCCGTCGTTGGGTCAGCGGCTGGTGATGAAGAAGCCTTGCAGGACCCCCAGCCTGAATCCATGACGATGGCATGACTGGGGAGCAGAATTGGCAGAAGTGCACCAGCCGTTTTTACGTGTGTGTAATGTCAGTGAATTGTCCGTTTCTATACAGTCGCTCTGGAAAAACTAGTTTCTCTCCTCATTTACTTTGCAGAGAAGAAATGTTCCCATGAAACCTCCAGATGAAGCCAAGGTGAGTTTTTGAACATGGAAGCGCGAGCCTAATGTTAGGATTGTTGTAGGGAAAGTTGTGTCCAGCCTTTGAGGTGGGAAGGACTGTATGTATCATGGCCTCTAGAAATGGAGTCCGTTTCTGATCAGTAAGATCAAGTGTTTCTCCTGCTCTTTTCATGACTTGAGGTGATTGGTGTGAGGCTGCAGTACGTTCTTCCAAATTCAGAAATGGTAGTTTCAGAGCGGTTGGCCCCGCTGGGTGCTGTCCTCGTGGGACACCCTGGCAAGGGGTGGGCAGGATGGGCCGGCTCGGGACCTGCTTGGTGAGTAGCAGATGTTGTCCCAAGCACAGTGGGCGCTGGGGCCAGTGTTAGCAGGGGAGTGCTGTGAGCCCAGACTGCTGCACCTGCTGATTGGCAGGCGTGTGTCTCTGGGAGTCAGCAGGCATGGGCTTTGGTCTGAGGTCCCTGGAAAGCTGGAGAGACCCCTTAACCTCTGTCCGAGGGCAGAGGCCGGGCTGCAGGGAGCTGATGAGAGAGAGTGCGTTAGCGTGGCTGTAGTCTAGCCCTGAGGACACGCCTTGCTGGGAAAGGAACGGGAACGTGGTGTGCTCTGTGACGCGCCTGAAAAATAGTGCCTTAAATTCCGTATGTCTTCCCGTTGCATAATGTTTCTCCCCAATTTCTTGAGCCCCAGAAAGTTAGCAAAGGATTATTGGTTTGCATTGTTGGTCTGAGTAGGTTTTCCTTTGATGTGGATTTGGGTCATGAGCTCAATCCTGATAGTCCCTTGAACAGCAGCCATAGTGAACAGGGTTGTTCTTGTCACTGAGGGGTAGATTCGCGTTTAGCAAGTAATTAGAGTGATTTCAGTAGCGAGTATTAAATAACATTTGGTTTTTCGTTTGATGTTTCATTTGCACCTGATGCATGTCTGTCCCCACAGGTTGGGGATGCCCTAGGAGACAGCAGTGGCTCTGTTTTGGATTTCATGTCGATGAAGTCGTATCCCGACGTCTCTGTGGATATCTCCATGCTCAGCTCTCTGGGTGAGTTGTAGCAAGGGCTTTCCCACGGGACCTGGTGAAAGTGTGAGAGAGGAAGAAAGCGCTTGGTCTCCACCTCTTCTCCCTTCCTGACTAGACAGGGACGCAAGGAAAATCTTTTGTTACAGTATTTGGTCTTTGTCCCAGGTTAGCTCCTAAAACCCTTGGAATCTCCTGAGTGTTAAGTGTCTTTTTTAAGCTAATGAGTAGTGTTGCAGCCCCTGGGTAACCTCAGGATGGGGTCTGGCCGATCCCCAGTGGCTGTGGATTTCATCAGTGTTGCCTACCGCCTCCATGAAATCCCAAAAGCTGGGGTTCCCTTGGGAGCCTCCTCAGTGCCGGACGCCTGGAGGCCCTGGGAAGAAGGCAGCCCCTTCCCACGGGTTCCCCTTTGCGTTGCTCCCCCGTGCTGGACGCCTGGAGGCTCTGGGAAGAAGGCAGCCCCTTCCCACGGGTTCCCCTTTGCGTTGCTCCCCCGTGCTGGACGCCTGGAGGCCCTGGGAAGAAGGCAGCCCCTTCCCACGGATCCCCCTTTGCGTTGCTCCCACCTGGGGCTGATCCATGGGTGACACCCCGCATAATAAATGGGTAAATGTAAGCCGAGTGTTTCAACAGAAGAGTCAAATTGTCAAATTCTGCAGAGTATTTAGAGAGATTATTTCTGAGTGAAATATGAAGACCATGGCTGTGACATGGTCCCAGGAGGTCCCAAGAGCATTTGCCCAGGAGGCCTGGTCTGCAGCTTGTTTTGATGTGTTTTAGGGAGACAGAGGACATCGGTCAGTACATGTCAGGTGTTACATTGGTTCGTTTTGGAAAGGGCGGGACAACTTGAAGTGAGGAACTTCGGGTCATCGGTGGATTCAGAAATTTCCTGATTGGTGTTTGGCTGAAAGGGTTAAGCTCTGAAGAGCTGAAGTCAGAAAGAAATGTGCATGCTTAAGATAAGGGTTTGTAGAAGCCAAGTTTCTTGTCACATAGATGAAGCCTTCAGGTAGCAGGCTTCAAAAAGAATAGAGTAGATGGCAAACGTCACTTATCAGGCCCTGAAAGATACCAGATTCTTAGTTAAATCTCTCCTGGGGCAGGAAGAGACTTGGAAGGGGGAGCAGATTCTCTACAGCATGTAGATTTTCCCCATAAGAGACAGCTTTGCAGGGCCATTTCAAACTATGTCAAAGACGTATATTTTGAGACAAAATACTCAATTTCTTTCAAGGCCTGCCGTCTATCACATGATGCTGTACTGGAGTTGGATCGGAATTTGGTGTCTTACTACCACAGAGTCTGCTTTGTCAGCCTTAAGATTTCTGTTTTAATGTTAATGCTGGGTCAGCTGTGCCTGAATTCCAAAACGGGGGATAATGAGGCAAGTCCAATCCCGCTTCACATCATGGCCTGAACTCATGTTCCAGGTTGACTCTGGGGTGCCCGTAGCCAAGAGTGGGAGTCCGTTCAGTCCTGGGGCTTAGCATTTTATTTTTCATTTGCAGATGTTTCCCTGACTTCTGTGAGGCACTCTAGCAAATTCATAGAACTCAAGTAAGGACTTGTGGCAACGCCATTTGGTAGCTGGTTAGTCGGAAGCACAGACCACAGCCTGGGGCTTTCAGTTGGCATCAGCCGGTGGGGCAGTCCTGGAGACTGAGCTCTCATCCGGGAGGCTGCCTGTGCAGCGCCTCCCAGCTGTTCTGACCTCCAGCGGCATTTGTGGAGCCTGGATCCATGGGTCCCACTGGTTCCCGTGGGGACATTCCACCTGTCTCCTACTGGCTTCTTCAGGCACTTATGGCCATGATTTATTATAGGGGATGGGCACCAACAGCAGGAGAGGGACAAGAGCATGAGTGACGTCCAAGGGAATCCAGCGTGAGGCCCAGATCCACTCCCAGCAGAGACACATGGGACGTGCTTAATTCCCAGGAGTGAGCTGTGAGAACACGTGTGAAATGCCTACCAGGGAAACTCATGGGCTTGGTGCCCAGGGTCACTGGGGTCTGGTCACAGGGCACCCCCTTGCCAGGCAGGTACCAAAATCCAGACCCTGGAGGGAAGGTGAGCTTTAGCATAAACCGCTCTGTTTCTGTCGTTGGAGCTGTGAACAATCCCTAGCACGGGGGGGACCCCAGACGCCTGCCGTGACTGGCCTCGCCTTCCAGGGGACCCTGGCCCCAGGCTGCTGTGACAGCACCTTTCTGCACAGTGGCTGTTTTTCTCAGCACTTCTGAGATTTTGACCTTATTACTACTTTTCAGCAGCTCCGTGCTGATGTGCTGTGGTGTGTTAGTCTGTCCTCACACTGTTATAAAGAACCACCTGAGACTGGTCACTGGTGGAGGAAAGAGGTTTAATTGACTCACAGTTCCTCAGGCTGGCTGGGAGGCATCAGGAAACTTACAATCGTGGCGGAAGATGAAGGAGAAGCATGCGTGTCTTCACATGGCAGAGCGGGAGAGAGCGCAAAGGGGGAAGTGCTTTTAAACAACCAGATCTCATGAGAGTCACTCACTGTCGTGAGAACAGAGAACAGCAAGGGGGAAATCCATCCCCATGATCCTTCCACCAGGACCCTCCCCTAGCATTGGGAATTACAATTCGACATGAGATGTGGGCGGGAATACAGAGCCAAACTATATCATTCTGTCCCTGACTCTTCTCAAATCTCTTGTCCTTCTGACATTGCAGAACACAATCATGCCTCCCCAACGGTGCCTCAAAGTCTTAACTCATTCCAGCATTAACTCAGAAGTCCAGAGTCCAAAGTCTTATCTGACACAAGGCAAGTTCCTTCTGCCTGTGAGCCTGTAAAATCAAAACCAAGTGAGTTAATTCCAAGATACAGATCGGGTACAGGCATTGGGTAAATAGACCCATCCCAAGAGGGAGAAATCAGCCAAAACAAAGGGGCTGCAGGCTGCAAATCTGAAACCCAGCAGGGCAGTCATTACATCTGGAGGCCCCCAAATAATCATCTTTGATTCCTTGTCTCACATCCAGGCCACACGGATGCAAGGGATGGGCTCCCACGGCCGTGGGCAGCCCTGCCCTTGTGACTCTGCAGGGTACAGCCCCTGTGGCTGCTTTCCCGGACTGGTGTTGAGTGCTTGCAGCTTTTCCAGATGACATGGTGCAGGCTGTCAGATGTACCATTCTGGGGTCTGGGGGACGGTCGCCCTTTTCTCACAGCTGCACTGGGCAGTGCCCCAGTGGGGACTCTGTGTGGGGTGAGGCCTCCAACCTCACATTTCCCCCCTGCACTGCCCGAGCAGAGGTTCTCCGTGAAGGCCCTGCCCCTGCAGCAGACTTCTGCCTGGACACCATGGCTTTTCCATACATCCTCTGAAATCTCGGTGGAGGTTCCCAAACCTCAGCTCTTGCCTTCTGCCTTCCCACAGACCCAACACCTCGTGGAAGCTGCCAAGGCTTGGGGCTTGCACCCTTTGAAGCATTGACCCAAGCTGTACCTTGGTCCCTTTAGCCATGGCTGGAACACAGAGCACCATGGCACCATGTCCCAATGCTTCACAGAGTATTGGGGCCCTGGGCCTGGCCACCAAACCTTCTTTCCCTCGTAGACCATCAGGCCTGCCTGAGCAGCAACTGTGCAGAGGTCTTTGAAATGTCTCTGAGGTATTTTCTCCAGAGGTCTTTGAAATGTCTCTGAGGTATTTTCTCCATTGTCTTGACTATTAACATTTGACTCTTCTTTAGTTATGTAATGTCTGCAGCCTTCTTGAATTCCTCCCCAGAAAATCATTTTTTCTTTTCTACCACATGGCTGGGCTGCAAATTTTCCAAGCTTTGACACTCTGCTTCCCTTTTAAATGTCAGTTCCAGTTTCAGGTCATTTTTTTGTTGATGCAAGTGAGCATAGGCTTTTAGAAGCAGCCAGGTCACCTCTTGAATGCTTTAGTGCTTAGAAATTTCTTCTACCAGGTGCCCTAAATCATCTCTCTCAAGTTCAAAGCTCCACAGATTTCTAGAGCAGGGCCACAATGCTGTCAGTCTCTGCTAAAGCATAGCAAGAGTGACCTTTGCCCCCATTCCCATTGAGTTCCTCATCTCCATCTGAGACCCCCTCAGCCTGGAATTCACTGTCCATGTCACTATCAGCATTTGAATCACAGCCATTCAGCAAGTCTCTGGGAAGTTCCAAACTTTCCCTCATCTTCCTGTCTTTCAGTTCTCCAAACTGTTCTAGCCTCTGCCCATTACCCGGTTCTACAGAGCATGTCTGTAGTCACCGTTCTTACACTTTGTCTGCTGATTCCCTGATCTCAGCTTTGAGTCTCCCCTGGTTTGGGGCTGTGTTTTCCTGCCCCTTTGTGTGCGTGGGAATCGTTTATTGGATACCAGGTGGAGTTTGTAGTTGACGCCGTCGGGTGACGGGTCTGCTTACACACCTTTGAGGCCTGGCAGCCTTTGTTCAGAGTTTGAGAAGTGGCTTAGACTCTGTGGGACCTTCCCCAGACATTGTCAGCGTAAGCCCAGAGCCACCCCGGGGGAGGGTGAAGCTGGTTCCCTGTCTGGCTGCACCTTTCCCAGGGCTTGCCTGGAGGCCCTGGCTGGTGGGGCTCAGGTGACCGCAGACCTGTGTGCAGGCTCTTGGCATGTCTGGTGCACGGTCCAGGCGTGGGCTGGGAGCTCGTCCTCTCCACCTGTCAGTTGGACATTCTGGGTCCCTGATGGCTGATGGCCTGGAACCTGCTCCACAGTGAGCTGGGCGGGTACCAGGGTCTGCAGGCCTCTCGCACCCTCCATCCAGCTGTCTGGCCTTTGTGTGTTGAGGACAGGAGCCCACGCCAGGCCCATCCTGGGTTGTGGCCACATCCCTCCACAGTGTCTGTGCGTGACATGACTTGGTCTGTGCGGTGCTGGGTCTTGTCTGATGCTTTGCTGGAGCAAAGGACCCTGGGTGTCTGCCTTCCCTTCACTCACTGCTAAGGGTAATGTCTGTCCTCCAGGCCTGTCCACCTGTGTGCGGTGAGCTCGTCCACTCGGCTTTCAGAGCACTTATTGTCCTGAGCGGAGAGGTCAGATCTGGACGGGCAGTGCACTCCTGCCCTTAGGGTGGATGGGCCGGCTGAGCTTAGCCGACGTCGGGTCTTGTCCTGTTTACACAGGGAAGGTGAAGAAGGAGCTGGACCCCGACGACAGCCACTTGAACTTGGATGAGACAGCCAAGCTCCTGCAGGACCTGCACGAAGCACAGGCAGAGCGCGGCGGCTCTCGGCCGTCGTCCAACCTCAGCTCTCTGTCCAACGCCTCCGAGAGGGACCAGCACCACCTGGGTGAGATGTCCCCACCCACGCCGCATCCCCAGAGACCCCAGCACGGTCAATGTGACGTCTAGACCAGGTAGTGGGCAGCATTTTCGTTGTGGAAAGGCTGGAGGCTGCAGAGGCAGCTGTGCTGTTGCGGAGGTCGGTTTCCATAGACTCCTCAGGTCCCGGCCTCAGGGTACAGAGCCCGAGCAGGAGCTGGGATGCTGGCCTGGCTGCACGCTGGATTACAGGCTTTCTGCCAGATTCCGTCCCCAGTTGTGTCCACCCCTGTGCCCTCTGTGGTCCCTGGTTCCAGTGTTTCTGCTGGAGACAAAGCATGGCTTCCTTGGCTGTGTGTCCTGTAGGGGTTTTGGTGGTGGGGTGGTGGGGGGTTGTTCTCACGTGTAAACACTGAATCACTCCATCGACAGAGTGAATCTTGACAGTTTTTCAGCTGCAGAGGTTTAGCTACAATCATCTGGAAAAAGACCAGTATTTCGATCCCATTAACCTTACGGTCAGGGTGTTAACTAAACAGTGCATGGAGCAAGCTCTGGAGGGCTGTGGGTCAAAGTCTGAGGCCCCTGATATCCCAGTGTGACTTTGAGGAACTGCCCTGGGGTCTGGGCTGTGTCTGAGGGACTCCTGGCCAAGGAGCTTTCTCTCCTTCAGGAGCAGCATCCGTGCTGTGTGCTGGGTCAGGGCCGACCCCTCGCTCCAGGGTCTCCACACACAGCCCTCCCTGGCAGGGAGTGAGAGGTGCCCCGTGTCCTGGGAGTCCCTGAGCCCTGGCGGTGGGTCATGAAGCAGACATTGGGCTCCAGGAGCCCCACGTGTGCTGCGGGTCTCTCTTGTGTGTTGAAGTCCTGTGTTCTGAAAATTGCAGGAAGCCCGTCTCGCCTGAGTGCCGGGGAGCAGCCAGACGTCACCCACGACCCCTACGAGTTTCTTCAGTCTCCAGAGCCTGCGGCCTCCACCAAGACCTAACTCTAGACCACCTTCAGCTCTTTTGTTTCATTTTTTTTAGTTTTATTTTGCATGTGTAGAGTTTTTGTCATCAGACAAGGACTTTGATCTTCCCCCTTTGGCATGCGGGAAGCAACCCCGGGGAGGTAATGAATTGTCTGTGGTACCGTGTCAGCGAGAGAGTCTCTGTGCACAGCCCGGTGAACCCAGGGGAGTGGAGTCATGCATGAAGGTCGTATGTCCGGCACGCAGAACTGCGTACAATCTGTGTCCGAATATCACGTGTGGCTCCAGCCCTTGTTTCTGCCAGTTTAGACTCCTCTGTGCCCCACTGTCCTGGGGTCGCTCTTGGGAGGCACAGGCGTGGGTGTGTCTGGCCTCCTTCTGTGACAGTCCTGCGTGTTCCTCTCGTAGTTTGTATTTCCCAGGCGGGCCATGGTAGGGGCCTCACAGGGACCAGTGGGGAGCGCAGGGCCAGGCTGGGGTGAGGAGAGGTCCCCCGTTTTCTGTTCATCTGATGAGCCTGAGAAAGGAGTGCTTCTGCCTGCCCGTTACAGTGGAGCGTTCCGTGTCCATAAAACGTTTTCTAACTGGATGTGTTTACTGGGTGCCCGTTCATATTAGTATTTGCAAAATGCCATAAACACAGCTCCCAATCACAGGACACAGAGCGCCAAAGCGCCCCCGACTGCTCCCCGCACACAAGGGTGCTGTGGCCCGCCAGCTGGCGGTGGTTCTCTGGCCCAGCTGTCGTGCCCACAGTGGTGTCGGGTGTGCCTGTGCGCCCAGCAGCACCTTCTGCAGGGCGCCCCGCTCTGTGACCATGGAAACTTGAAAGTGAAGAAGCCACACCTTCCAGAGGCCGGGCACAGATGGGAGCTCAGTCGTCCTGCAGGCAGAGGCATTTGTGACTCTGAAGAGGCCCCGGGGGCAGGATGCAGTGCCTGGGCCCTCACACCACGGGACCACAGGGCTGACCCTCGCAGGCCGTTGACGCCGGGTGAGCAGGGTGGCCGGGGCTCTGCGTGGCGTGGGTGAGCATTCTCAGGTCGCTTCTGGGCCCTGGTGGAAGCAGGAGCAAAACCATGTCCTCTGGACAGAGCATGAGGAAGCCACAGCCTCTGACTCACAGGAAGAGTCTGCGAACAGGGCTCAGACGAGCGTCAGAGCCTGGGCTGCACCCTCCGTGCTGGCTGGGAAGCAGACTCCACAGGTGTCCGCAGAGCTGCACCTGCCGTCGTGGCCCTGGATACCGCCATGTGCGCCCGTTCCAGTGGCTGCCTGCAGGCTCTGCTCCCCAACCCCGACTCTGGGAGGCCGCCCTGGCTGCAGGGAGGCTGGGAAAGGCAGCATCTGGAGTCCCAAGCTCAGTGGGGCTGTGTACTGCACCCGCTTCCCCTGGGGCTCCAGAGGCCAGGATTCCCTTGACAGACACTTCCCACAGCTGGGTCCCCAGGGTACGGCCTTGGGGAGCTTGGGCTCTCAGAAACAGCGTGGCTCCTGAGAGCAGGTTGCTGTGGAGTCAGGCTTCCTCCCACCATCTGAGCTCTGAACACCTCCCTCCATATCCACTGTGAGTAGAGGAGCCCTCGCCATGTGCTGGGGCCTGTCTTCAACTCTGCAGCCCCAGGACCGTGAGCCAAATAAGCCTCCTGTCTTTCAGGTGAGCCAGTCTCAGGCGTTGTGTTAGAGCAGCGCAAAGTAGCCTTTATGGAGATGACACAGCTGTGCCCTCAGGCTGGGGAGGCGTGGGCGGCCGTCCCTCCAGGCTCTTGTCCCTCTCTGAAGCAGTTTCTGGGTGGAGGTCAGGTGCAGCCCACAGGCAGTGCTGAGCTGCAGGAGGCAGCCACCCTGCCCCACTTCCTGGTGGCCCTTGTTCCTGCACCGCTCACTCCCTGAGCCCCCGAAACTGGCTGTCCCTGTGGGCGGCGTTGTTGGCCACGGGGTCCCAGCAGAGGGGGGCACTGGGCAGCAGCCACCACGTGGCTTCAGTCTTAGTGTGCAGTGAGGGCACGTCTTGAAGAGGCCTACGGGTGGCCTACAGGCCAAGAGGCTCCCTTCAGGTCAGGAGATGGCAGTGGGGTGGAGGGGCCAGGGCTCCTCCCACTGCCCCTTGGGCTGCACAGATATGGGGCCACCCAGGCCAGCTGATCCTGCAGGACTTAGAGGCCCTGGTGGTGGGCGGAGCTCTCCAGGGAAATCGTGTGTGGCCTCCCAGGATTCCGGCAGCCTCTGCTCTTGCTGGCAGCCTGTGGGACGCTCTACCCTCTTTTGTGGCTACATCACCTTTGGGTGTCCCCAAGCCTGCATGCCAAGGCACGGAGCAGCCATGGTGAAGGGAGTAGGAGCCGGGGCCTTCCCTGAGCTCAGCATGTCTCTGGTCCCTGGGCCCTTCCCTTGTGGCCACACAGTGACTACTGCTGTGCCAGCCATCTCACGTTGGGGCCAGAGGAGGGGCAGAGGGGAACAGGCTGCCACGTATGTGTCTGACAGGACACAAGAGCTCTCCAGGGAGGCCCCACAGACATGGCTGTGTATCAGCTTGGGGAGCGGCTCAGGGTGCAGCTCCAGCTCTCCCAGTGCAGGCGGGGACAGCCACTGACCCCTGCCCCCCACACTCTGCTCCCCAGCTGATGTGGGCAAAACCTGGGCAGGGGAGGGGGAGGCGGCTGGGAACAGAGGCCAGCAGTGACAGGGGCCACTTGCAGACTGTGGGGCGTGAGGGCCAGCAGCTGTTCATCCCCAGCCAGGGCCCTGCAAGCCCGTGCTTGTCTGAGCCAGGAAGCAGGAGGGTGGTGGGACCTGCTGTGTGTGAGGTGGCTGGCATCCTCTGGGCTTGGCTTGCCACACTTCCAACCTCTGTCCAGCCCCTCCCACCCTTTGGCTGCTCTAGGGCCTGCAGAATCCATGATCTGCTGACTCCGTGGTGCCACAGGGCTTTGCTGCAGATGGGGATACTGAGGCAGATGCCCCATCACCCAGAACTACCCTAGGTCCTCTGAGTGTGGCTGAGCCTTCCCCACCAGCTTTTAATCTTGCGCGCTTGTCAACTTTTAGTTGCCTGACCCCTCCCCGAGCTCACAGTCTCCTGTTCTGAATCAGGAGGCACAGGAGGGGCAAAGGGGTCTCCTCCAAGATCTCAGTCTGTGGGCAGGGAGCGCACTTGTGCATGGGCTGCAGGTATGGGGGTGTGTGGGTACGTACGGGGTGCAGGTGTGGAGGTGTGCAGGTGTGTATGGGGTGCAGCTATGGGGTGTGTGCAGGTCCATGTGGGGTGCAGGTGTGGGGTGTGTGGGTGTGTATGAGGTACAGGTATGGGGTGTGTGGGTGTATATGGGGTGTAGGTGTGGGTGTGCAAGTGCGTGGTGTATGTGGTATGGGGGGTTGGGGGGGAGAGTGTGCTGTGGGTTTTGTCTTCACCAAAATTTATGTGTGGTAACCCAATGGCCAGTGCGATGGTGTTAGGAGTGGTTAGGCCGTGGAGGGGATGAAGGGCCTTGCAGACCAGGCCTCAGTCAGCAGAGACCTCTCATCCTCCCAGCGCCTCCACGTGAGGACACCGTGTCTGTCCCCTCCGCAGGATGCAGCACAAAGGTACCACCTTGGAAGTTGAGCGCCCCCCTCACCAGACACCAGACCTGCTGGCTCCTGAATCTTGAACTTCCAGCGTCCAGAACAGGGAGAAATAAGTTTCTGTTCTTTAAAATTACTCCATCTCAGGTATTTTGTTACAGCAGCACATGGGGACTAAGTGGGTGTGCAGGTGGTGGGGGGAGGGTGTGCAGGTGTGTTTGAGGGTGTTTGCCTCAATCTTTAGATGGCATTGGGGCCACAATACCTGCAAGTGTCAGGGGACATTAACCGCAGACCTTGGTGAATAAAAGCCAGTTGTCCTGAGTTGGGCAAGAAAACCTTTGGAAGAGGCCCTTGCCGCCACTCCAGGCTACCAGACGGGGCGTTTGTCCTGGGGGACCTGCTCTCACCCTTAGTGGTCCAGCAACACCGTCTCAGCCTCTCTGGCCATAGCAGGCTGCCCTGCAGAGGCCCCCGAGTGCTGGAGAACTATGTCAGGTTCCTGCCCCTTCCCCCTGTGTCGTCCTGGGCACCTGCCCCAGCCCAGCTGTTCCTCTTACTTGCGTACCTCGTGTGTGCCCCTGACAGACAGGATGTCCATGGGCAGCAGACCTCTGGCCACTGCAGGTTCCGGGCACCAGAGAGAGACCCAGCAGGCTTCAGCCGGCAAGAGGGCCCCTGACTGTGGGCGACTTCCTCACGGTGGGGGTCCTGGAGGGGCCCCTGCTAACAGAAAGGGATGCATCCGTGTCCACCTTCCCATCCTCACCCCCAAAGGCAGCGTCAGCAGCTGACCCGCATGGGAGGCATTCAGATAGGAGTCCTTGGAGACCCCAGCTGACAGGAATGGAAATGCCTTGAGTGCTGAGGGAGGAGGGCTGCAGGGACAGGAGGGAGGATGCCCTTCAACACACTGGCTGGCCCTTCTCAGGAGAAACGCTTCCTTGGCGTGGGTCATGGTGAAACTGTGCCCTGAGTTAAGCCAGTGACCGAATTCCTGAACTCACAGGACGGCCAATGAAACAACTTGCTAGAGAATTCCCTCCACTTGTGAGCCTGAGAAGAAACGCACCGAATTCAGTCAGAGCCACGGTGGCTGATGTCTGTGCTCAGAACCAGCTGCGCAGGTCCCTCCCCGGGTTCCTCCTAGGCTGAGTACTCTGGGGTCGCCTCTTCCTGGACGTCGCCGATTGGTTGTTGGGTAGGGGTTTTAGGTGTTTTTTTTTTTTTTTTTTTCAGGGTTGTCTTGCTGCATTTTGTTGCAGACCACAGTGCATTGCAATCCTAGTCAGCTCAGGGGCTTTCAGGTATTTGACTTATGAGCTGAGTAGCTGGGCAGACTGATAACAGACAAAGCGAACTCTTTTGCAGGTTAGGAAACTTGGATCTTAGACTAAACTTCTTTGGTTCAGGTGAGGGCAGCTAAGCAGGTAGGAAGGTGGGGAAGGAGAGGCCGACAAGCAGGCATCGGCAATCCAAGCAGGGGCCTAGTACATCCTGTTTTTCTGTAGTTTGCTGACCTAAACCGGTTCAAGGCACCTTGTCTTGGAAATAGACCACTGCATGCATTATTTCACCAACACCCGAGTCCATTTCACGCTTTCCTCCCTCCTCATGCCCCTTTGTCCCCTCATCCTCCCAACTGCCATGGCTTTATGAGGCGCCCTGGGTTCCGTGGCTACCGTGTCGACCAGGGCAGCCCACCCACTTCGCGCTTTGGTCTGGAGTGAGCGAGAGCGACGCTGTTTTTCTCTTGCTCTTCAACCCAGACCTGTGATGTGATTGGCATGAGAAGGAACTGTGGATTCTGGCGGTAAGGAAAGTGGGGGCTTACTTTCCCGTGTTCCCAAAAGGCAGATGCAATCCCTGCACCCTGAAGGAGTCAAGCAGTAAAGGCGACACAGCAAGACTGTCGGGGACTCAGGCAATGAGGATTTGTCTCCTGAGGGGGCCTCAGAAAAGGCCGTTTCCACTGTGTGGAGTACAGGAATGGAAGGTTTCACCAGGGTGGAGTGGCTTCCAGAGGGTCCCCGTGGAAAAAGCAAGGCTGAGCAGGCCCAGAGGGGGACGAGGACACGTTTGGGGGTCTGGAGGAGAGCGAGGACATGCTCGGCGGGGCCAGACTGTCGTAAGGGCAGGGACAGGGTGAGGGCCGACTCAGGGACCACAGTGTCATAAAGACAGGGACAGGACCAGGACAAACTCGGGGGACCATGGTGTCATAAATGTAGGGACAGGGCCAGGACAGACTCTCGGGGCCTGGTGTCATCAAGACAAAACAGGGAGCAGGACAGACTTGGGGGACCACAGAGTCATAAATGTAGGGACAGGGCCGGGACAGACTCTCGGGGCCTGGTGACATAGACACAGATGGGAACAGGAAAGCCTCAGGAGGCCATGGCATCTTAAAGACCTGATAGGGTGGGATGGGCACCTGTGGTCTCTGGGGTGCGTGTCAGGGGCTGGTTCTCGTGTGGTGGTGCAGAGAAGGACGGAGGCCCAGTCTGAGAAGGGGGCCGTGTCCACATGCACAGATGGGGGTAGACAGGAGGCGCCTGGGGTCCGCCACACGGGATTGCGCTGCCAGCCCCAGTGCACGGCAGCCAGTTCCCCGGCTTCAGTCCGGTTGTCATAACACGGGGGACCCATCCATCCTCAGTCGTGCTCACTTCCTGAACCCAACATCACAAGTCTTCAGTGGCATGACTCACAGATACTCCTTTCGCTTGAATTGTGTGCGGGAGTGTGTGTGTGCGTTGTGTGGTGTGTGTGGGAGTGTGAGCACTTTGGGGTGTGGGGGGAGTGTGTGTGCATTGGTGTGGGGTGTTTTGTGGGGGGTGTGGTATGTGTGCGGTAAGTGGTGTGTGTGGTGTGTGGTTTGGTGTGTGTTGTGTGTATGTGGTGTATTCTGTGTTTGCTCTGTGTTGTGTGTATTGTGTGGTCCCTGTGGAGTGTGTGGTTCATGTGTAGTGCGTGGTGTGTGCATGTGTGGTGTGTGGAGTGTGATGCGTTTGTGTTGGTGTCTGGTACATGTCATGTGCATGTGCAGTGTGTAGTGGGTTGTGTGGTGTGTGTGTTTTGTGTTGCATATGCGTGTGCGGTGTGGCAGGTGTGTGCGTGTGGTTTGGGTGGGGTGTAGTGCGTGGAGTTGTGTGTGGTGTGTCTTGTGGATTGTGTAGTCTGGTGTGTTTTGTGGTGTGTGTGGTGTGTAATCTGTATGATGTGTGGTGTGTGTGGTCTCTGTTGTGTGGTTTGTGTTGTGTGTTGTGTGTGGTCTATTGTATGATGTATGTGGTGTGTATTGTATGATATGTGGTATGTGGTGTGCAGTGTGCTGTGTGGTGTGTGTGGTCTCTGTTGTGTGGTTTGTGTTGTGTGGTGTGTGTGGTCTGTGTGGTATGTGGTGTGTGGTGTGTGGCCTGTGGTGTGTGGTGTGTGGCCTGTGGTGGGTTGTGTGGTGTGGTGTGTGCTGTGGTGTGTGGCCTGTGGTGTGTGGTGTGGATTGTGTGGTGTGTGGCCTGTGGTGTGGGTTGTGTGGGGTGTGGTGTGGGGTGTGTGGTGTGATATGTGGTGTGTGGTGTGTGGCCTGTGGTGTGGGGTGTGTGGTGTGTGCTGTGTGGTGTGGGGTGTGGGTTGTGTGGTGTGTGGTGTGGG
>NW_012116910.1:1609180-1610315 GCF_000951035.1 Colobus angolensis palliatus
TTGTGAGGTCCGTGCCCCTGGCTCACTGTCGTCTGTGGGGTCTGTCTCCTCCGACTCGCTGTCCTCCGTGGGGTCTGTCCCACTCACTCGCTGTCCTCCGTGGGGTATCTCTCCCCACCTTGCTGTCCTCCGTGGGATCTGTGCCCTCCTCTCACTGTCCTCTGTGGGGTCTATCCCACTCACTTGCTGTCCTCCGTGGGGTATCTCTCCCCGTCTCGCTGTCCTCCGTGGGGCAGGTGTGGCCCCTGCTGCTGGGCTGCCCCGCTGTCCTGGGCTGTACTGAGATCCTGTGAGGAGATGTCTGTGTGCTGGCCAGCATGGAGTTCCCACGCCCCCGCGCGTGGCTCTGTGGAACAGCGCGACCCCAATGGTCCGCGCCTGCGGCTGGTGGTGCAAGTTCATGGTTCTGTCGTCTGCCACTTAGATTTGGTTTTGTTTTGGATTTAATTTAGATATAATTTTAGATTAATTTGCTCTCCATATTTTATCTGTGATAATTTATTTGATGGAGTAAATTTAAATTTACTTTAAATAATTCTTTTTGGAAATGATTAATGGTTGGTGTACTTTGAATATTCACACATTCCGAAAGAATCTGTTTTTTCTCAAACTTTGATTATTCTTTGGCCAGATGCATTTTAAGATGAAAATACTCTCAGAACTTGCAGAATTGCTCTATGTTGTATTTTTATAAAAACCGGATGCAGTACAATTTGCAGATATCCATATATTGCAGTGAATCTCCCTCGTTTTCTTCTGAGAACACTGCAGGATTTTTTTCTACATCCTTGCCGCTCACATTTTCACCGGTGTGGATGTATTTCTTTTTCCAATCGTCCTTTCTGACCCTTGGTGCACAGTGGACCTGAAGCCTTCAATCTTCTCAACATTCTTCAGTGTTTTCTTCTCTCACAGACGCTCTACCTTCCTCTTCTGAAAGCCTGACAGATGAACATGGTCAGGCTCCAGGCTCCAGGCTCCAGGCTCCAGGCCACTGAGCGATTCCTCTCTTCTCTTCTCTGAGATCTGTGGTCCTTCCTGGATTTGATCTTCCAGGTTTTACCAATGTGATTTTTGGCAACATCATTTCTGTTTGTTGGCACTTTCATTTGGGTTTTGTTTTTAATTGGGAATT
>NW_012116910.1:1612225-1613415 GCF_000951035.1 Colobus angolensis palliatus
GCACCAGTCACCTGCCCTGGGCCAGACTATGTCCCCCGAGCCTGCAGGTGGGCCCAGTGGCCACTGGTGCTCTGTGCAGCCCCTGCTCAGGGTCAGAGTGAGCAGGACAGCATTGCCTGAGGGGGCTCCGGAGAGAGGCGCTGTCAGGAGGGACAGCAGCCCCCTGGCCTGGCACAGGACCCACCCTGCTGGCAGCCTTCTGCTAAAATCCCTGTGCAGCCTTTTGCACATGGCCAGTACCTCCCTCCTCGCCCCTGGTGCCAAGGAGGACAGTGCTGTGCCCTGCAGGTCGGCAGCCTGCATTTCCATGCCAAGCTTAGGCCACACGGAGAGGGCCTCTGGGCCGCCCCGCGGAGACGGCTGTCAACTGTGAACTCCTGGCTAGAAGGCAGTCCAGGGGCCAGGCAGGGTGACGGGAGGGCCCCGCGCTCCACCCCTTCTGTTTGGTTGCCATGGGGAATCTGTGTTGGTCCCAGGGTGAAAGGAGGAGGGAGCCAGGATCTGAGGGCGGGAGCTGATGTCCCGGTCATGGGGAGCCCAGCTTCTCCTGGCTCCAGGGGACAAGGACCCTCTCCCCAGTGCCCCCACAGCCAGGCTCCAAGGCAGAGGCCCAGGGTCCCTGAATGAGTCTGGGGTCCTTGAGAGAGTCTGGAGGGGCCCAGAGTGAGTCTGGGGTCCATAAGCGAGTCTAGGGAGGCTTCCCTGAGCGAGTTTCGGGGAGAGGGTCCCTGAGCGGCCGTCTGGGGTCTAGAGGGAGCGGGTAGATTGTGCAGCTCCCTGCCTCCTCCCCCTGTCCTGCTGTCTGAGGCTGTGCTTCTGTCCCAGTGCTCGGGGGGTCTCTGGTATGAAAGAACCCAGGCTCCCCAGGGCCTTTGGGGCTGCGTCTGGCTGTGTTTACACCCAGGTCTGTCCCTCAAGGTGTAAAGGGCTTTGGGGTCACTGTGCTTGGCTGGGCTGGCTGAGCCTCTGGGGGTGCAGTGCATTCTGTGGGGGATTTGCCCTGTGTCCAACAGGGATGAACAGAAAGGGCATGGGGGCAGCCATCCCGGTCCCTGCCTGCCACAGGGCTGTGTGTGCAGGGCTGATGGGTGGCCTTGTCTCCTCTGGGCCTGGGTAAGCAGGGCTGTGTGTGCGGCGCTGGGTAAACAGGGCTGAGTGGGCAGGACTGGATGTGCAGGGCCAGGTGAGCA
>NW_012116910.1:1617924-1618346 GCF_000951035.1 Colobus angolensis palliatus
CGGAAGGGCGGTGGGCGCCCAGCGGGGACTGACGAGAGGTGTTTCCCCTGAGCGCAGTGGAGGCGCAGGGATGGGAGGTGGTTCCCCTGACTGCGGTGGAGGATCCAGGGACTCTCAAGGCCCGGTGTTCTGAGCCCTGGCTGTCAGCAGCCCTGAGTTGTGAAGATCACCAGGGAAAAGAACCTGATTACTATGTGCCTTGAGGATGGTTGTCTTGTATAGTATCTGTCTGGAGTTCTCTGTATTTCTTGGATTTGCATGTAAACCTCTCTAGTGAGAGGAAAATAACTTTCATAGACTATAACTTCAAATATATTTTTCCAAGATGTTTATTCTCTCTCTCATCCTCGTACCCCCTTACCTGCCCCGCATGCTCCCGCCCCTGCCCCCGATGCCCTGCGTGTCGCTACCTCTGCCCCCGT
>NW_012116910.1:1618707-1628259 GCF_000951035.1 Colobus angolensis palliatus
TGCCTGTCTGTATGTCTCCTGGCAGGTTCTTCTTCAGCACCGTGGCCTCAGCCACAGCCGGCATGCTTTGCCTGATCACCATCCTGCTGTACATCCTCGTCCAGTACTTTGTGAACCCTGGGGTGCTCCGCACGGACCCCAACTATGAAGGTACGTGGCCGCCACTCTTGGGGGGCCTCAGCCTCACCTCCAGCCATCTTTCCGGGCAGTAGTGTCGGATCCGGAGGTGGTCGGCCCCTCTTGCCCCAGGGAGAGGCCAGGATGGGCAGCACCGGGCAGGCTCTGACCTGGGCCGAAGGCAGTAGCCCAGGGTCCACACAGCCCAGCAGCCCCCAGCGTGCAGGAGGCAGGCTTGGGGAAGGCACTGGCTGCACTGCTCTGTGAATGCTGCAGGTCATGACAGGTGAGAGACAGTGGGGTCCGGCTCTGCCCCCGCCCTGCAGCACCTGTCACGCTGTCCTGTGGGGCCACGTGGCTGTGGGACAGTGGGGGTGTCTGTCCAGCAGGAGCAGCCCACGGGGAGAGAGAGCAGAGGCAGCGCTGAGGGTGCTGGGCTGTAGTCTGTAGGGTACTGAGGCTCTTGGCCAAGTGGGCCCAGAGCCTGGGATGCCCGCACTGAGCCACAGGAGAGACGTGGCGGTGAGGACTGTGGGCTCCAGTGGCAAGTCCACGCCAAACCCGGACCCCGTGATGCCAGTGTCCTCGGAATCTGTGATGCCAGTGTCCTCAGGAAATGGGTCTGCCGCTGTGACTTAAGATCTGAGGTGGGAGTCTCATACTGGGTGGTCCCAGGAGGCCCAGATCCAGCCATGAGGGTGCTTATAAGAGAAAGGAGAGAGGTAGAGGGGAGGCAGCCCCGTGAGGATGGAGGCAGGGTTGGAGTCACACGGCCACAGCCCAGGGTCGCCCGGAGCCCCAGGAGCTGGCAGAGGTGGGAGGACCTCCCTGGACCCTGTGGAGGCAGCGTGTCCGCCTGTCCTGAAGCTGGACGTCAGAGGCCTGCCTTGGACCACAGGAGTCTGCCGTGGAATGCGGAGGCCGTGTGCCCTCTTGTCCTGTAGCTGGACGTCAGAGCCCTGCCTCGGAGTGCAAGAGTCTGCCGTGGGAGCTGCCCGCACCCACCACCACTTGTTGTATTTATCGCAGCAGCGCCGGGACCCTGACCAGGAGGACCTGGGCCAGAGCAGCCCCTTGGGGTGTGGGTCAAGACTGCCAGTCTCGGCCCCAGGCGTGGCTGCACCCGCACTGCACACGGCCCAGGTGGCAAGAGAGGCAGGACTTGCCTGCCCCTTGTTCCAGAACATTCCAGAGCCAACACAGTGTGACTTTTTTTTTCAAGGATGAGCTTTGCCAACTCCATGTGGAAGGCCCTAAAGCTCCTCCTTCCACTTTGAAGCGTGACCGATGCCACCAGGGCCTCACAGCCGCTTCTGAAGCCCTTCCTGAAAGCCAGCTCCACCCTGGCGAGGCCCTGACCTCAGCGGACCCAAGCCCAAGACAACGCCTGTTGTGTTCTTCCCCCCGTAGCAAGTCACCTTCCCCAGCAGCCTCCACGTTGTCTGGGCTGTCACCATGGGGGATGCCAGGAGAGAGTGAGAGGCAAGAGGTGGCCGAGATGGCGCGTGCTGGTTTCTCTCCTGGAACATGCTGCTTCCACACGGTAGTGCCAGTGGCTCGGTGTGAGTTCATTGACTGTGGACTGAGCAATTTCCTGGGTTTGCTGTTCCAGATGATTCTGCAGGACTTTAAAACCAGCAGGGCCCTGAGCAAAGCAGCTCCTTGTTCCCATGGGCTGGACTCATGGTGATGTCACGGCTAAGGGGGCAGTGTGGGGTCCAGCCTGGCCTGGGCACACTGAGCTGCAGTCCCGTCTGGCCGACTGTGGTGTTTGCCTTACTAGGGTGGTCCCCGAGGCCACCAGTTCCAGAGAGGGTCCGTCACCCAAAGACATCCACGCTGAATCCAGCCTTCTGCCATTCTGCCTTCCCCGACCCTCTCCCATTCTGCCTTGTCTGACCCTCTGCCGTTCTGCATTATGCCTGGTTTTTGGAAGTGTTGTGGTTTTGAGTGTTGGCAGCCCAGTGTCTCAGAGGACTGTATCTTAGAAATGACCCCAGGCGAGAGCTGTGGCTTTCCTGTTCTATTTGAAGGCAGCTGTTTTAGGGTGCAGAGGGCCCAGGGACATAGCGTGGGCCATGAGGAAGGGATGGGTGCTGGGGCCCGGCAGAGCCGGCAGGCGCTGTGACCCCTGCACTTAGTGAGGAAGGGGTCAGTGCTGGGGCCCTGGCACTTAGTGACCCTGTCGGAGCCTCACCTCCCAGATCCATAAAGAAGGGATCATAAAAACCAACCACAGGCAGCAGGACCCACGGGGCCTTCAGGTACAGGAGGCATCCACTTGGGCAGGGAGGCATCCCTTGCGCCAGCTGTCCCCACGCTGCCCCATCCCCAGCAAGCTCTGGTCTGCGACATCCACCTGATGTGGCACCCATCAACAGGTGCTGGACACAGTGTCTCTCCCTTGTCTCGACAGATGTCAAGAATACGAACACGTGGCTGCTGTTCCTTCCCCTGTTCCCGGTGCAGGTGCAGACCCTGATAGTCGTGATCATCGGCATGGTCGTGCTCCTGCTGGACCTGCTTGGCTTGGTGCAGCTGGGCCAGCTGCTCATCTTCCACATCTACCTGAGTATGTCCCCCACCCTAAGCCCCCCGATTCCCCCAAGCCTGGGTGGTCAGAGCTGCTCATCTTACACATCTACCTTAGTATGTTCCCAACCCTGAGTCCCCCATGCCTGGGGCCGGTGTCTTTGCCCCCCGTGTTCGCATGTGTTCAGGGTCAGCCTGTCCCAGAAATTAGATCATGGACAAAAAGGGCAAATCACAGGAAGAAATTAAAGCCATGAGGGCCCAGCTGGCCCAGCAAGGAGCTAAACTCACACAGAGACCTGCAGGAGCAGTGTCGGGTGCTTGAAGCAACAAGTTTAAAATGTTCAGAGAAAATGAAATGGGATCTATTAGGGAAGAACAGGACATTATGAAATAAGAACAGAACATTATGAAATAAGAACAGGTGGACTTAGAAAAGCAGCAAGTAGAAATTCTAACAATGAAAAATATTACAGGCAGGTCACCCACTAACCAGACAACTGAAGCGAGAGTTGGTTTTGCTGAGTCTCACAGCGGGCACAGTGTTAGGCGGTCAGTCATGTTGCTGAACCAGGGAGGGCAAACTCTCCAGCCCCAGGGAAACCTGTTGTTGGAAGTAACAACAACCTCCCTGCTCCTGGCATTAGCCGTTTTGGTCATGGTGGGCCAGCTGCAAAGCGTCTTCCATTCTCTGAGCAGTGGTGGCCCCAAGGCTGTGGCCTCTCGGGGTTTCTTTGGACACGGGCAGCAGAATGTGTCCAGGCCAGCCCCCAAGAATGCCCTGCTCCCGACAGCTTGGCCAAGCCCTGGTCAGGGCGGAGGGAGTCGGGTGGGTCAGGCTCTGGGCTCACCCCCATCTGTAGAGCAGCCCCTGCCTGCAGTTGTGGCGAGAATGCCCGGCTCAGAATGAACGTGCACCACCAAGAGGCTCCTTGTTCATAACCAAAGGTTACCCTAAAAACCACCGTCCCCACACAACCGTGGGAACGTTTTATAAGACACACCTCTAACGCACATCTTGCAGTCACTGTTGTCTTGCCTGAAGGTTGAATTTTTTTTTAATGAAAGTGCGATGAAAATCACTGGATTAAATCATATGGACACAGTGCTGAATGTGGTGTTTTCAGAATTTTAATTTTGGACGTCAAGGCCAGTGCCTATATAGAATAGGTGCTTAGGATATGTTTACTGAATGGAATGGAACTAAAGCCTCAGATGTAACTTCACAGAGACACGCATCTGCCTTGTAGAATGTCTCAGGCTGCCCGTTCCTGAAGCCTAAACCCTTAAAAGTGAGAAGTCATTTGGGCCTCTTTCAAAACTCTCCACCCCTCTTAGAATCAGGAATATTTTAAAAAGTACTTTCTAGAATTATCTAGCAATCTTTCTTATATTTAAATATTTTGGGTTTACCACAAAGGCTTTCCTGGAGTTTCACTGCACCCAGAATTCATCATCTCTCCTTATCAGGAAATCTCTCACCCTCAGATGCTCAGAGTCAGGGCAAGTCCCCCCACAACACGAGAATCGGCCAAGCTTGGGCCGAAGCCCACGTGGTCTTTTCCACACGTGCTGCAGATTAACGGATGCCCAAACTGCCCAGTGATACAAAGTCTGCGCTTGTCATTCTTTTCCAACTTTGTGCACAAAATGTTTCCTTGGGTTAAAATAGTCAGTGCCCACTGTGTGCTGAGCATGTCGGGGCTGCAGGCTTCTGTGGGCGAGGCATGGTCACCTGCACGCTGGGGCGAGAGGGTGAAGAACGAGACAGGAACAAGTGTGGACGGCCCTTGTGCTGTGAAGAAGCTGGCCCTCGCCTCAGGCGGCGGAGGAGCAGGGGGCAGCAGCAGGCACGGTGGTGCGGTCCCAGGGGCCATGAAGACTGTGCCTGACCTGGACGTCACCGGGACTCTCCTGCTCATGGTGGATCCAGAAGCCCCCAGAGGAAGCTTGACCCATGGAAGGTGCTGGTGCCCTAGAGGCCATCTACCCTTGATGCACGCTGTGCCCGAGTGGCTCTGCCAGCCCCGGCCACGGCCACACAGTGCAGAGCATGCCAGGAGCTGGCTGCCGCTCACACATGCACTGTTCAGTGGGCATATGAGGGGCCGAAGGCCAGGCCCCCAGCACACGGCCCACCCCGAGGGCCGACACCAGCACTCTGTTGCTCCCAGGTGCCCGGCTGTAGTCCTGGAGGCAAAGTGGGCATCTGTGTGCTCGACCATAGGTGCAGACACACGACCTATTGCTTCGCCCCTGCATTTGGGACCAAGCTCAGGGGCGCCACTGATGGCTACACTGTGTGCCTCTCCTTTCTCAAGGCTTCTGACCCGCATGTGACTCCCACGCTGGCCCTGGACGTGGCACGATTGATGCTGTGGAAGCCTGTGCTGCTGGCATTTGGGGAGGCGTGGCCCACACACAGACTGCTTCCTGAAGGGTATGAGGTCCCAGAGGACGAACCTTTGCCATTTGGGGGCATCAGCCATTTGTTCCTGTCTCCTGCAGTAGTACCTGTCCCCACATCAGAGACCAGCAAGGAGATGCCCCCGCCAGCCTATGTCAGGCCTGGGGAGAGCAGGGAAGTGCAGTGGGCCTGAAGCCATGTGGGGCTGGGAGGGATGGCCTGGTCTGTCCTCCGAGCCAGGCACTGCGTTTGCAACGGGCTTCTTGAACACAAAACCCAAATCAGGTGTGGGAGAAACATGAAAGGACAGGCAGGTGGCTGCTGTGGGCAGACAAACTCACACAACCACAGCAGACAGCATGATGCCTGGAGGCACGACGCCCTGGCCTAGTCCCACCCCCATGACCCAGAGCCTCCCTGGGCAGTGACTCCAGGACAGCTGGGAGCTGCTTCTCTACCTGGCAGGGCTCCTGGCTCCATAGCCCCAGGTGACTCCCAGCCTCCCTTGCTTTTGGCCTCTGAGACCGTCGATGCGGGAGGTGTCTCACCACAGCCTCTCCTGGTCACCCAGTTGGCCTGAGGGGCTCGGGAAGGGTCCCCAGAGGAGTCATGCCAAGGAGGGGACCTGCACACAGCAGGGAGGTGTGGCCACGAGCCCACCCAGCTGGCTCAGGGCTTGTGTGGTGTGGAAGAGGCCAGTGCAGAGCAGCTGATGGGACCTTCTCTCTCTGCAGGGCCTCGCCCCCAGTGTACCTACCGGCAACCTTAGGCACCTGCCCTTGGCTGGTCAGCCACCCCTGGACCTGGGAGACTGGCTCTGGGTGGCTCTAGGCATGGGCTGGCGCTCCCTTTCCCAAACAGCTGCTGGGGCTCCAAGGAAGACCCTGGACTCCCGCTAAAATGCGGCTGGGTCCCCACCCACCCATCCTGTGGCTGCCTGTGGCCTCCAGGAGGAGGTGGTGCGGGGTGGCCTGCGGTGGTTGTATGAGTTTGTCTAGTGTGGAGACATCCCAGCTGAGCCAGAGAAGCCACAGAAACCATGTCAGGGGTCCTGGTCACCGAGGCATTTCCTGAAGGATCTGAATGTGGGCAGGCAGGCAGTGAGAAACGCGGGCCACCTTGTGCCCGACATCCCAGAGGGAAGCCAGGCACACGGAGCTGGCAGGCAGCCTTCAGGGTCATCCATGAATCATGGCGAGCTCGCAAACACGAGGAAGGGTGGCCTGGGGAGCTGTCTGGGACTCAAAACCAGCAGCACTTAAAGACCCACTGAGGTCAACATGAAGATGGGGCCTCCGCGGGCCCCTGGGTCCCAACCCGGGCGACTGGAGTGATGAGTGCTTCCATGAGCAGAACACGGGCCACAAGTCTCTCAGACCTTGACAGAGCCAGGGCTGAATGTGTTGATTTTAGGGTATTTAGACATCAAAGAATAGATGTCCAGGACAAAGTCGGTAGATGGGTTATTGTTAGTTGTGGTAAAACTGCCCCATAATGTAGCCACTTAGTGCAGCACGTCATCACCTCAGCCTCTGTGGTCAGGAGGCCAGCACCTCTGAGCTGTGTCTCTGCCAGGGTCCCCGGAGAGGCGTCCACTGGGGCTCTGAGCTGTGTTCTCATTCAGAGGTCTGAGAGACCATCTGCCTCCCACTCCATGAGGCTGAGGCAGCTGTGGAGGGTGGTCCTCGGGGCAAGGTCACCAGTCTCCTGTGCAGGCTCCTGGAGGTGCAGCCTGGCCTGCATGTGTGTTCTGTTCATCTGGGGGCAGGTGTCGGGTGGGGGGCCATGGGGAGCTGTGTCAGAAGCAGCTGGCCACTCAGACTTCATTTTGAAGCTGGAGGATGGACCTTGGAGAGTCCTCAGTGCTCGTGGCAAAGGCACAATTCCCTGAGCAGGTGAGTGATGTGGGGCTGCCTTCCAGAGATGGGTGGGAGCCACATTCACGGTAGATCGTAGAGAAAACCTGCTTGATGAGGTCAGGGAAGCACAGCCTTCCCCACATTGCCCGGCCGGCCAGGGAGCCCTGG
Source organism: Colobus angolensis palliatus (assembly GCF_000951035.1). Classification (NCBI taxonomy): domain Eukaryota; kingdom Metazoa; phylum Chordata; class Mammalia; order Primates; family Cercopithecidae; genus Colobus; species Colobus angolensis. The sequence continues at coordinate 1,625,791 of NW_012116910.1, forward strand.
CCATGCTGGAGACCCTGGGCCCGCCTGGGAGGTTTTGCGGCTTCCCTGCCCTCAACCTCACCATGACGCTCAGGTGAACTGTTTCCCACAGAGCTCGCCCGCACCAAGCGGGCCTCTGGGAGCCACAGGGCACCCTGAAAATCTGGTTTTGATGGTATTTGTGCAAACCTGGGCAAAAGCACATATATTTTAACTTGAACATAAACAAGCACAAGTTTGTGTGCTCAAAGCACGACAGGTTCTGGGGGCCGTGGAGGACTAGCCAGAGCCATGTGAAGCAGCTCAGGGCCCGGCCAGGGCCGAACACCCAAAACACTGCAGGCGACGGGGCTGGGCTGGCTGCAGGCAACTCCATAGGGCACCCACCGCCATCTGCTCCTCACTGCAAATAGGCCTCTGTGGGCGGCTGTCCCAGTCTCCAGAAATGGTCACGAGACATCAGCTCTCACGGTGTTGGTGTTTAGGGAAAGAAGCATGGAGATTTTGGCCCCTCCACGGAAGCTCGTGGCTGAAATAGGTGCAGAGCCCATTTGATTAACGTTTATGAAGACGAGTCTTTTAGATAAACGGGTGTCTCAGGTTTTCCTTTGCTTCGATGCGCTGCTTTGCTGCCTGCAGTGCAGGCCGGGTGGATGGGGCTCTGGCCGGCCTGCTGAGCTGGGCTCTGTGCAGGGCTGCAGGGATGTGACCTGTCTCGGCCCCATCAGAGGCTGTGCTGAGTGGCGCTGACGGTACTCGTGTTCACCTCCTGGGCCTGGGGCTCTGAGCGCCCGCAGGAGTGTGTGGTCCCAGGACCCGCTAGCCAGCACCTCGGGGTGGCCGCCACCCTGTGTGGTCCTCCGACTTCGGGGTCTCTGTGCGTCCCCCAAGGTGTGCCCCACCCCGTGTCTAGATGTGAGGAACCCCGCAGGCCACCTGGACCCTCAGACAGAGCGGCCCCTCCTGAGCTGGCCTCTGACCCCCACCAGTGTTCCCAGGGGATCTGGAGCAACCTCTCAGGCTGCATGGTATGGGGGACCCAGGTCTGTGAGAGGCAGCTTCTCTTCTGACACCACTGACGATGCAGCTCAGTGAGGCCTTGGTGGGCAGGGGGTGTGGGCCGGTGCCGGTCCCCAGGTCACAGCTGCAGACCTCCCTTGCTGACCATCAGCTAGCTGTGGAGCTGGACCCACGAGGCGCCTGCACCCATCCTGGCCTCACAGGGCCTGCAGGGTGGGCGGAGCACGGCTCCCTGCGCAGGGGCTGGGTCAGTGGCGCTGGCTGCCTTTCTGAACTGTCCTGTGCAAAGCTGCAGGGCTGGTAACTTGTCCTGTTCCTCCTTCCCGCTTTCCAGAGGCCAAGAAGATGACCACCTTTGAGTATCTCATTAAGACCCGCGGAGAAGAGAGTTCAGAACACCAAGCGGCGAGGAACGATCCATGCGCGCAAATGGAGGAAGGATTTCTCCAGGTACTGCCTGTGTTTCTGTTCCATGTCTCAGGCCTGGGACAGTGTCTAAGGTCACTCTGTGGTTGGCACGCTCCTTTGCTTCAGGGCTGGTGCAGCCTGTGGACGCTGCTGTGCGTGTGTGTCTGTGTGTGAGGCTATGCGCATGGGTGTGTCTGTGTGTCTTTGTGAACTGAAATACCGGAAATGCACCAATGACTTCCTAGTGCAAAGATAGTAATGGAACTGGGTCTCCTGAACATTTCTTTTTTGTTTTTTTGAGACAGAGTCTCGCTCTGTTGCCCAGGGTGGAGTGAAGTGGTGAGATCTCGGCTCACTGTAGCCTCCACTTCCTGGGTTCAAACAATTTGCCTGCTTCAGCCTCCCAGGTAGCTGGCATCGCAGATTTGTACCACTACACCCGGCAAATTTTTATTTTTGTATTTTCAGTAGAGATGTGGTTTTGACATGCCAGGCTGGTCTCAAACTTCTGGCCTCAGGTGATCTGCCTGCCTTGGCCTCCGAATATGCTGGGATTACAGGCATGAGCTACTGTACCTGGCCTGAAACATGCTTTTTAACTTAAGGAAGTTAGTTCCATTTTCAGTTAAGTAACTAACTCAAGAAGACATAGACAATCTCAATAGACATTGAACAGCCAAGAGACTGAACTACTAATTTAAAATCTCCCAGTGAAGAAAAATCCCAGGCCCTGAAGTCTTCATGCATGAATTCTAGCAGAGATTTTAAGAAAAAAATATAATACCAACTACACACAGACTCTTTCAGAAAACAGAGAAGGAAGCAACACTTCCCAACTCATTCAGCAATGCCACCATCAACCTGACACCAAAGCCAGGCGTTCGTAAGCCAATACATTCAGGAGACACAGGCAAAGACCACTGATAAGACCTGGGCAAACCAAATCCGGCAGCACCGGGCAGGACCATGCGCTGTGGCCAAGTGATATCACTCCAGGGGTAAGCAGTGGCTTAAGGCCTAGAAATCAATTACTACAGCTCAGCACGTTCGTCTCATAGAGAA
>NW_012116910.1:1630576-1655474 GCF_000951035.1 Colobus angolensis palliatus
TTGCTAGTGGGAGTTAAATGAGGGTTTAAAGTGCCACCACTTTGGAAGGCAGTTTGGCATTTCTTCAAAAGATAAATGTCTATGACCAGAATCCCACTCCCAGTTTCTCATCAGAGAGAAATGAAAATGCGTGCACACGTAAGTGGTAACGAGATCTGAACTCAGGGCCCAAGAGAACTCCAGGTACCATTCCTCAAAACCCACTAATAATAGACTTGACTTTTATGTAAGAATCAGCTGCATGTCGACAACTTCTTTTTTCATGTTACGCATTTTCGTTTACCCCACAGCAAAGAGACGGCGCCCTGGGCTTATCTGGACAGGGGTAAGTTGTCAGCTTCCTGCAGTTGCTTGGTCACTGAAGAATAACTGTATTCTTTTCTTAACTCAAATGACTGGAAAATAATTCACCTATGATGAGACATTTTTGACATCATGGGATGATGCAGTAGAAGATAAAATAGTTTTGTTTAAGGTTGTTAAATTATACCAAATCATCTATCTCGATGTGCTTGTCTTACTTGCAGAAACTACATTCTTCACTCCCTTCTTCATAACTAACATCTAAACTAACGCACAAGAATAAGACCCGCTTATTTATTTCTACATCTCTCCATGAACTCGTGTGTAATTGTGAGTCTGAATGTGTTTCTGATGATCTCTCATAGTGTTTCGTATAAATTGTAAGCTCTGAGAGTCCAACCCGTTCCTGAGTCAAGGTGGTAAATAAATGGGAGCTCTGGGGGCGCCGTGACCCTGGAGCCCCGCCCAGCAGGGCCAGGGTTGGCTTCACAAACAGGGTTTCAGGAAGCGTCTTTGAGCCAGGGTTGTGCGGTGCAGGTCGTTTTATTTGGGAGGCTAAGAGTCAAAGGCCACGCGCTTTTTCCGTCTTCACAGCCTCTTTCTGATGACTTCCCCAAAAGGGTGGAGCAGTTCACACTTCATTCAACCCTGTCACTCTTTTCAGCATGACATACTCACAATATGTTTAGTTTTATTCAAAGAAAATATGTTATATTTTAATATGCATTTCCTTACTACCATTAGGACTGAAGATTTCTTCATGTTTTGACCATTTTACCATTTTTCTGGTGTGAATTAACGTTCAACAGTTGGGTTATTTGGATTATCAAACATAACAGCTCTTTGCATATTAGGAACCCTATGGAATCTTTCACAGTGTAGAGGTTGTGAACTTTTCTGAAGCCAAATTTGTGAAAATTGCCTTTTATCTTGCCTTAAAAAGTCTTCTTTATTCTAAGGTTATACAAATATCCTCCACTACTCTTTGCTAATAGTCCTATTTTTTGTTTGTTACCTTTACATTTTGACTTTTCAGGCCAGATGGCATTTATTTTTGTATTTGGTAGCAGAGGAGCTAAGGTTATTTAATCCCAACAAAGTAACTGTTGGTTTTCACCTCTTGTATTGGATAATGCTCCTCTCCCCTCATACTGAAAGGCCCTTTCCTGGCTCGCTGTGTTTCCCTGAACGCAGGCCAAGGTCTGTGTCTGGATGCTCGTCTCTGTCTCATGGGTCTGTGTCCTGGAGCTGCACCATCTGTTTAAATTATAGAACCTTATTTAGCTACTGTATTTTAATATCTGGCAGGGAAACCTCTGTCTAAAGATTTTTTTTCATTTTTCATTTAGTTTAAACAATTCTTACACATTTGTTTTTAAATATGAGCTTTAAAATCACTCTGTCCAGTTTCAAGAAACATGAAATTCAAACTGGAGTTGCATTAGCCACAGGCCTGCCCTTGGGAGGGGCCTGCATCACAGCCCCCACAGAGAAGCAGCAAAGCGTTTGAATTTCACTTGGGACTATCATGGAACAGTGGTCCTTTAAGTAAAATAGAAAAATGCTTTCTCCGTGATGCATTTTGGACAAGATTAATAGAAACCTAAGGATAACCAGAATTGTAAACTTCCACTCGAAAACCAAAACAAAATGAAAAACAAAAAATTTTAATGATTGCCCAGTCAACGTATATACATTGTAGAAAATTTGGGAATGGCAAAGATTGCCAGGTAGAAATGAAAGTCATGTAGAGTCCCTGACTCACCCTCAGCCACTGTGGGCACCTGGCCTGGTGTCTTCCCGGTCGTCCTTTTGAATGATTTTTCTGTGTACAATGTGCATGAAGTGCTGATGTAGAAATTCTAGTCACCTGGTACAGCTGTTTTGGAGTCTGCTTTTGAACTTCAAATATTGTGAGCTTTGTTCTCTTAAAGGAAAAAGAATGGCTTGTATGGGTATAAATCATCCCGTCTTTGGGATCTGTTACGGTCCCCATTTCTGGAATAGTGTGTTTGATTTTCAGTCCCGTCTGTGCTTTTCCGACAGACTGATGAGCTAACTTCCTGTGGAAAGGGTTAAGATGCTGCAAGTGGGATAAAGACAGTGCAAGTTGACAGGTCCTCTAGATGCCATGGGCACCAAGACACCCATCGCCCACCTTCTGTTGCGGGAACTGTTTGCAGGCCACCTGGTAGTTTGGAACACTTGCCCACATGGACAGCTAACCACTCATAGCCCTGGTCTTTACTGCAAGCCTGGCATCGCCCATCACAGAGTTCCTCCGTATCAGGAAAGACATCTGCATCCCATGGCACTGTGCCAATACCAAAAAAATCCTGTCACTAAGTGCCTGTGGAGAGTGAGGTGTGAAGCACAGTCGGAGTTTAGGGGGAACTTAGGGAAGGGTACACGGTGTCTGCTGCAATGGTAGCTGTCAGGCTGGTTCACAGAGAGCATTTCTTCAAAACAGTCCATCACAGCCCATGTTTCCTCTGCACTGCTTCGGGTGATTCAATGCAGGGTGTGCTCAAGCAGAGCAGACAGGATGCAAACGTGGACACAGCAGGGCCCCACAGGCTTCCCATCTAACTTGAGGGGGGTTCCCATCAGCTTGAGTCCACCAGGTGGCTGGTGTTAGCTTCCCATTTGCCCCAGCAAATTACTACAAATCTACTCATTCAGCACAACACTCCGAGTCAGCTGCGTGGGTCCAGGCCTAGGTAGCCCAGCGGGTCTGTGCCGAGGGCCTTGCAGGGCAGGAGGCGCGGTCGGTGGCCAGAGTGCTCTCTGAGGCTCCTATGGAAGAATCTGCCCCAAGCTCATTCAGGACACAGTGGCAATCACGGCTCTCTCGGGCTTCATGTAGCCCCCCCGAACTTCTGTCAGCACCGGGTGTCGCATCTGCCCCCTGCTTTCAGTCTCTGGGTTCTTCCTTCTCATTCCTCTGTTTTTTGAGGCTCAGGTGATTACGTGGGGCCTGCGTGGATAATCCAGTTCCCTCCTCCTGTCTTAGTGTCCTCTGTCTGCTGCAAGAGATTGCCACGAACGCAGAACACTGTGGACTCCAAGGTGCCACTCTGTCCATTTGCCAATGAACCGGGCTACACCGGCTGAGGACACGCACTGGCTGGGGCACTGGTCTAGGGTGGGGCCCGCACAGTGGCAGGAGGCCCTGCTTTGCAGTGTCCCAAGTGGGAAGGAGTCCTGGTCCTTCACACAGGAAGCTCCTTGTGTTTCCCACTGTGCAGTAACCCGGGAGCACTCACACAGCCTCCCGGGAGCTGCTAGTCTCCAGGTTCTGAGACACGTGGGCCCCAGCAGTGGTGCTTACAGGACACTCTGTGGCCTCCAGTGCTGCCCTGAGCCTCCCACAAAGCTGAGATGTGTTTCTCTCCTTTTGCTTGCCCCACCAGAGTCAAGGCCAGGGACTCCCTGCGGATTTACAGGCGCCCCTGTCTGTTCTCCAGTACTGTTCACCCGGAAGGGGGTTCGACAGCACAGGTAAGTTACGGTCACCAGTGCTGCAACCCGAGGACAGGGCCGTGTGCAGAATGTGTGGTCTGAGGTGCCCCAAGCTGAGGTTAAGGCAGTATTCAGAATGGAAGCACTCTGCGTCCAAGGGTGCTGCTCACATGGGAATGATGGTGGGTGGAGCACAGAAGAGAGATGGAGTGAGAGGCGGGAACGCTTCCCAGCTGTGGGTGAGAGACACAGACGGGTACCAAAGCGGGAGCCCCCAGCACTGGAGCGCCACCGTCAGGCTGCGGTGATGGGCAGATGCCCAGGGCAGTCTCTGAAGTGCCCAGAAGACACAGCGAGGGACAGTGCTGTGATAAAGGATAGAGGGAAATTGTTAGCCGTGTCTGTTCCCTAACAAGAGAGGGAAATTGTTAGCCGTGTCTGTTCCCTAACAAGAGAGGGAAATTGTTAGCCGTGTCTGTTCCCTAACAAGAGAGGGAAATTGTTAGCCAAAAGCGTGTGGTTTTGTGTGTGGTGTGTGGTCACATGTATATGTGTGTGAATGGTGTGTGTGTTACATGGACTCTGTGTCTGTCCTTCACAGGAAAAGACCAGCATGGCTGCCAGCTTTAGGGCCACATATTTCTGTTCCTGCTCTGGGGCTGGCTTCCAGACGTTTCTGCTGGGTCATTATTTATTTTTTAGAGATGGAATCTCACTCTGTCACCCAGCATGGATTGCAGTGGTGGGATAAGGGCTCACTGCAGCCTCTACTTCCTGGGCTCAAGCGATCTTCCCACCTCAGCCTCCTGAGGAGCTCAAAGTCCAGACATGTGCCACCACACCTAGCCAATTTATTTTTTATTTTTTATTTCTTAAGAGGTGGGGTCTCACTGTGTTGTCCAGGCTTGTTTGGAACTTCTAGGCTCAAGTGAGCCCGTGGCCTCAGCCTCCTATAGCACAAGGATTACAGGAGTTAACCACCCCTCCAGGGTGCAGGGGGGTCCTTTTGAGCAGGCTTTGTGAAGCGGCCAGTTTCTGGAGGTTACAGGTGACTTCCCCTTCTCTGTGCGGGCGGGGCCGCCTCACCACACTTCCCCAGGACTTCAGGGAACAGGCTCTTGAGACTTGGAAATGAAAAGGGATCAGCCCATCCTGGAGGAACAGTGATGCTGGTGTCCAAGCCTTGCCCCTTGCCTGCACTTCCAGTGAAGATTTGAAGACACACTCAGTGGAAACGGATCGAGCCCCCAGCCCTCCCTGACCCAGAGTAGGCCACCAAAGTTCCCTCACTCCATGTGGCACACGGGCTCACGGGATTTTCTCTGCCTGCGATCGTCCACGTCGACACCTGCTGCCCGGGTGCAATCGTGAATTCCCTCGGTCTCTCCGCAGCGTCTCGCTGCAGATGATGATTTACAGTCACTCTCGCGTGAAGCCACGTGACGCCTGGTCTGAAGCAGAGAAGATCTGCTCAGCATGAGGTTGAATCCCAAGCCCACATGTCTGTGGGCTACAGGACAATCCTATGAAAACGACACCATTAGTTCATTGTTCACATCAGGGAGAAGAATTCCATCTGAAAATGAGCGTGACTTCACTGGCACCCGCGTCCGTGGCACAGCCCTGTGCTGCGCTCCACAGACCTGCAGTCTATCGCCTCCCCTCGGAGTGGGCCTGCGGCTGCAGACACCATTGTCCAAAGAAGACACACTGAGTAAATGAATGGAACAAACTGGAAACTCCATCACAGACCTCCTATTAAGAGGGGAAAACTTCAACATTTCTATAAAAATCATAGACTATCTTTGTGATGTTTTAGGCCATGTTTTCTTTGATATACACCAAAAACACTATTTCAGAAAAAAAGATAAATTTGACTTTAAACATTTAAAATTATTTTTTCAATTGTACCATTAAGAGAATGAAAATATAAGCCACAGACCAAAATTAAGTATTTGCAAGTCATATACTTGTATCCGGAATATTTGAAGAATCGCAAAAACTCAACAAGAAAGCAGCTCAGTTTTTAAGTGGGCAAAAGAGTTGAGCAAACTCTTCACCAAGGCAACAATATTGATGAGAAATAAAGCACACAAAATAGTGTGTAACATCATTTGACATCAGGGAATCACAAGCTAAAACCACAGTAAGATACTGCTGCACCCCTATTAGAATGGCTACAAGAAAAACGAGTAACAATACCACCAGGCACAGTGGTTCACACCTGAAATCCCAGAGCTTTGGGTGGCCCATGAGGCAGGAGGATGCCTTCAGGCCTGGAGATAGAGACAAGTCTGGGCAACATAGCAAGACCCTGTCTCTTAAAAAAAATAATAATTAAAAAGAAGATGATCAATATCAAGTGCTGGTGAAGACATCAGAGAATTGGAAGTCTCATCCATTCCTCGTGGGGATGAAAGATGATGCCACATCGGCAGGCACTCTGGCAAAGCCTCAGATGCGGAGCATATATTATCATGTGACCCAGCACTCCCACTCCCAGGTTCTTACCCAAGAGCACGGAAAGCAGCATGTGTGCACATGTAGCAGGTGTTTTTCTTTGCTAGAGCTTCCACAAGCAGGAACCACACATGGGGTGTTGGAACAAGAAATGTATTTTCTCACATATCTGAGGCTGGAAGTCCCAGGGCACAGTGTCTGCAGGGTTGGTGTCTGCCAAGGCCTCTCTCCTTGCCTTGTTCACGGCCACCTGTTCTCTGTCCTCCCACAGTCTTCCTCTATTTGTGTCTCTGTCATAATCTCCCCTTCTTAAAAGGACACCAGTCACTCTGGATAGGGCTCACCCTAGTAGCCTCATCTAACGTCAGTTACCTCTTTCAAGACCCTGTCTCCTCATACAGTCACATTCTAGGTCACTGGGTGTCAGGATGTCAACCTATGAATTTGGAGGAGGATATAGTTCAGCCCATAATACAAGGATTGGGAGGAAGGGTGCTGTGCCACCACTGAGATCTTATTCCATGATCCAGGCATCCTTGAAGTAGTGTTACTCAGAACTGACTAGTAATGAACTTGAATTTAAGAGTAAGCTCAACGTCAGCAAGGTCTTTGTTCATCCTGTGAATTTTGCTTCACTTCCCCATAGGAAGCAGAAGATGAACCAAGTCCATCTTCACTTGGGTAAGTTCATAAGCTTAACGGGAATGTTTTATCAGTAACATAGTTGTACACTCGTCTGGTTGGCCTCACAAACACGGTTTCCAAAAGCATCTTTGAGCCAGTGTTGTGCTGTGTAGGTCATTTTATTTTGGAGGCTCAAAGTCAAAGGTCATGTGCATTTTCAATCTTCACAGACTCTGTATGGTGACTGTCTCTAAAGGTTGGCACAGTTCACCCTTCCTTCAACTCTTGTCACTTTATCAGCCTGAGATACTAAGAGTATGTTTAGTTTTATTCCAATAAAATGTGGTATTTCAATTGCATCTCTTTACTACCATTAAGACAACATTTTTTCGTGTTTTGACCATTTTACAGTTTTTCCTGTGTGAATTAACATTCAACTGTTGGATTGTTTGGATTATCAAATGTAGTAACTCTTTGCATATTAGGAACCCTATGGGATCTTTCACCATGTAGAGGTTGTAAACTTTTCTAACGCCAAATTTGTTAACATTTCCTTTTGTCTTGCTTTAAAAAGCTTCATTACTCTAAGGTTATATAAATATGCTTAGACATTCTTTGCTTATATAGTTATAATTTTTATTTTTATTTTATTTCAATAGTTTTGGGGAACAAGGTGTTCGGTTGCATGGAAAAGATTTTCAGTGTTGATTTCTGAGATTTTGGTGCACCCACCACCTGATCAGTGTACACTGTACCCAAAGTGTAGTCTTTTATCTGTCACCCTCCACCCACCGTTTCCCCTGAGTTCCAAAAGCCCATTAAATCGTTCTGACGCCTTTGCATCCTCATAGCTTGGCTCCCTCTTATAAGTGAGATAGTATGATGTTTGGATTTTCATTCTTAAGTTACTTACACTGGGAATAATGGGCTGCAACTCCATCCAGGTTGTGTGAGTGCCAATATTTCATTCTTTTTTATGGCTGAGTAGTATTCCGTGGTATGTACCTATATAGAGATCACAAATATATATCACATTTTCTTTATCTACTGATTTATTTTAGGCTGGTTTCATGTTTTGCAATTACAGACTATGCTGCTATAAACATGTGAGTGCTAGTATCTTTTTCATAAGGTAACTTATTTTCTTCTGGGTAGATAGCCAGTAGTGGGATTGCTGGATCAAATGATAGTTCTGCCTTTAGTTCTTTACAGATTCTACATACTGTTTTTTATAGTGGTTGTAACAGTTTACGTTCCCACTGGCAGTGTAAAAGTGTTCCCTTTTCACCACATCCATGCCAACATGTGTTATTTCTTTATTTTTAAAATTATGGCCATTCTTCCAGGAATAAAAAGTGGTATTGCATTGTGGATTTTATTTGCATTTCCCTGATAATTAGTGATGTTGAGCATTTTTTCATATGTGTTGGCCATTTGTATATCTTCTTTTGAGAATTTTCTCTTCATGAACTTTGCCCACTTTTTGATGGGATTTTTTTTTTTTTTTTTTTGAGACGGTCTCACTCTGTCATCCAAGCTGGAGTGCAGTGGCACGATCATGGCTCACTGAAGCCTCCACCTCCCAGGTTCAAGCAATTCTCCTGCCTCAGGCTCCCAAGTAGCTGGGATTGCAGGCGCCCACCAGCACACCCAGCTAATTTTTGTATTGTTAGTAGAGGCGGGGCTTCGCCATGTTGGCAAGGCTGGTCTTGAACTCTTGATTTCAAGTGATCCACCCCCCTTAGCCTCCCAAAGGACTGGGTTTACAGTCATGAGCCACCACGCCCAACTGGATGATTTGTTTTTTTCTTGCAGATTTGTTTAAGTTCATTTTTGATTCTGGATATTAGTCCTTCGTCAGATGTATAGATTCAGAATATTTTCTTCCTTTCTGGGATCTTGCTTACTCTGCTTATTATTTCTTTTGCTGTGCTGAAGTTTTTTAGTTTAAAATAAAATTAAGATAAATTGCATCTATATATCTTTGTTCTTGTTGCATTTGCTTTTGGATTCTTAGTCATGAGATCTTTGCCTAAGTTAATGCCTACAAAAGTTTTTCTGATGATATCTTGTAGATTTTTTAATGCTTTCAGGTCTTAGATTTAAGTCTTTGATCCATCCTCAGTTGATATTTGTAAAAGATGCGAGGTGGGGATCCAGCTTCACTCTTCTACATGTAGCTTGTGAATTATCCCAGTACCATATGTTGAATAGGGTGTCCTTTCCCCACTTGATATTTTTTTGTTTGCTGAAAATCAATTGGCAGTAAGTATTTGGCTTTATTTATGGGTTCTCTATTCTGTTCCATTGATCTATATGAGCCTATTTCTATATTAGTAACATGCTGTTTTGGTAACTCTAGTTTTGTAGTATAGTTTGAATTCAGGCAATGTGATGCCTCCCAAAATCATAAAGAACAAATGATTTAGCCTCCCAAAGAACTGGGTTTAAAGTCCTTTGGGATTTGTTCTTTTTGATTAGTGTTGCTTGTCTTTGTGGTGTCTTTTTTGGTTCCATATGAATTTTAGGATTGTTTTTTCTAGTTCTGTGAAGAATGATGATTGTATTTTGATGGGACTTGCATTAAATTTGTAGATCGCTTTTGGCAGTATGGTCATTTTCACAATACTAATTCTACCCATCCACGAGCCTGGGATGTGTTTCCATTTATTTGCGTTTTCTATGATTTCTTTCAGCAGGCTTTTGTAGTTTCCTTGTCGGGATCTTCCACCTTTTGGGTTAGGTATATTCCTAAGTTTTTGTTTTGTTTTGTTTTGTTTTTTCTTTTTTCAGCTGTTGCAAAAGGAGTTGACTTCTTCATTTGATTCTCAGCTTGCTCATTGTTGGCACATAACAATGTTATTGATTTTTGTCCATTGATTTTGTATCCTGAAATTTTACTGAATTCGTTTATTAGATTTAGGAGCTTTCTGGATAAGTCTTTAGAGTTTTCGAGGTATACAACAATATCGTCAGTGAACAGGGACAGTTTGACTTCCTGTTTTCTAATTTGGATGCTCTTTCTTTCTCTTGTCTGATTGCTCTGGCTAGGCCTTCCAGTTCTATGTCAAAAAGAAGTGGTGAAAGTGGGCATCCTTGTCTTATTCCGGTTCTGAGGGGCAATGCTTTCAACTTTTCCTCATTCAGTATAACGTTGGCTGTGGGTTTGTCATAGAGGACTTTTATAACCTTGAGGTATGTCCATTCTGTGTTGATTTTGATGAGTGTTCTATTTATAAAGGGTGGCAGATTTTGTCAAATGCTTTTTCTACATCTATTGAGATGATCTATGATTTTTTAAAAATTCTGTTTATTTGAGGTATCACATTTATTGACTTGCATATGTTAAGCCACTCCTGCATACCTGGTATGAAACCCACTTGATGATGGTGTATTATCTTTTTGATATGCTGTTTGATTCAGTTAGCTAGTATTTTGTTGAGGATTTTTGCATCTATATTCATGAGGGATATTGGTCTGTAGTTTTGTCTTTTTGTTATGTCCTTTTCTGATTTAAGGTGAAACTGGCTTCATAGAATGATTTACGGAGGATTCCCTCTTTATCTTTTGGAATAGTTTCCATAAGATTGCCACCAGTCTTTCTTTGGATGCCTGATAGAATTCAGCTGTGAATACATCATGGACATCTTAGTTGGCAATTTTTTTATTACTGTTTCAATCTTACTACTAGTTATTAATCTGTTAAGAGTTTCTATTTCTTCCTGATTTAATCTAGGTGCGTTTTATTTTCAGGGATTTACCATCCCCTCTAGATTTTCTAGTTTGCATGCATAAAGATGTTCATATTGGCCTTAAATAAGATCTTTTGTATTCCTGTGGTATCAGTTGTACTACCTGTCATTTCATTTCTAATTGAGCTTATTTGGATCTTTTCTCTTCTTTTCTTGGTTGATCTTGCTAATGGTCTAAGAATTTTGTTTGTCTTTTCAGAAAACCAACTTTTTAATTTTCTTTTGTAGTTTTTGTGTTTGTTTTTTTTTTGAATTTCATTCAGTTCTGCTCTGATGTTTGTTATTACTTTTCTTCTGCTGGGTTTGGGTTTGATTTGTTCTTGTTTCTCTGGTTACTTCAGGTGTGACCTTAGATTATCTATATGTGCTCTTTCAGTGTTTTTGATATGGCCATGTAGTGCTGTGAACATTCCTTTTAGCATCACTTTTACTGTGTCCTAGAGGTTTTCATAAGTTGTGTCACAGTTATCATTGAGTTTGAAGAATTTTTAAATTTCCCTCTTGATTTCATTGTCAACTCAAAGATCATTCAGAAGCAGTTATTTAATTTCTACATATTTGTGTAATTTTGCAGGTTCCTTTTGGAGTTAATTACCAGTTTTATTCCCCTGTGGTCTGAAAAGATACTTGATGTAATTTTGATTTTCTTAAATTCATTGAAACTTGTTTTGTGGCCTATCATATGATGTGTCTTGGAGAATGTTCCATGTACTGATGAAAAGAATGTACATTCTGCAGTTGTTGGTAGAACGTTCTGTAAATATCTGTCAAGTCCTTTTGTTCTAGGGTATAGTTTAAATTCATTGTTTCTTTGCTCACTTTCTGTCTTGATGACCTGTCTAGTGCTATCAGTGGAGTATCGAGTCCATCACTGTAATTGTGTTTTCATCTGTCTCATTTCTTATATACAGTAATAATTGTTTTATAAATTTGGGAGGTCCCTCATTAGGTGCATATATGTTTAGGATTGTGATATTTTCCTTTTGGAGGCATTCTTTTGTTATTGTATAATGTTGCTCTTTGTTTTTCTTAACTGTTGTGGCTTTAAAGTCTGTTGAGTCTGGTATCAGAATAGTTCTGCCTGTCTGCTGTTGGTTCCATTTGTTTGGCATATCTTTTCCACCCCTTCACCTTAAGTTTATTTCAGTCCTTATACATTAGGTGCGTCCCTTGAAGACAGCAGATACTTGGTTGATGGATTTTTCTCCATTCTTCCCCTCTGTATTTTTCAGTTGGTGCTTTTAGGCCATTTAGATTCAATGTTAGCATTTGGATGTGAGATACTGTTTTATTGATCATGCTACTTGTTGCCTGAATACCTTGGTTTCTTTCTTTGCATTTCTGTTTTCTCAGTCCTGTGAGATTTATGCTTTAAGGAGGTTCTATTTTGGTGTATTTTGAGGTTTTAAGATTTGGAACTCCTTTTAGCATATATTGTAGGACTGACTTGGTAGTGGATAGTTGTCTCAGCATGTGTTTTTCTGAAACAGACATTGTCTTGACTTCATTTAGGAAAGTTAGTTTTGCTGAATATAAAATTATTGGCTGTTAATTATTTTGTTTGAAGAGGCTAGAGATAGGACCCCAATCCCTTCTAGTGTGCAGAGTTTCTGCTGAGAAATCTGCTGCTAATATGACAGGTTTTCCTTTAGAGGTTACCTTATGCTTTTGCATCACAGCTCTTAAGATTCTTTCATTTGTCTAGACTTTAGATAACCTGATGACTGTGTGCCTTGGTGATGATCTTTTTGCAATGAATTTCCCAAGCATTCTTTGAGCTTCTTGTCTTTGGATGTCTAGAACTCGTGCAAGGCCAGGGAAGGTTTCCTTGATTAGTTCCTGAAATAAGTTTTGCAAACTTCTAGATTTCTCTTCTTCCTCAGGAACACTAACTATTTTTAGGTTTGGCTGCTTAACATAATCCCTACGTTTTTGGAGGCTTTGTCTTTTTTAAATTGTTATTATTTTTTTCCTCTTTGTCTGCCTGTGTTCATTAAAAAACCTTGTCTTTGAGTTCTAAAGTTCTTTCTTCTACTTGTTGGATCCTGCTGTTGAAAGTTTCCAGTGCATTTTGTATTTCTCTTTGTGTGTCTTTCATTCCAGAAGTTGTGACTATGTTTTCCTTAGGATCTCTATTGCCCTGGAGCATTATGCATTTACATCCTGTATTGATTTTTAAATTTCTTTAAGTTGGTTATCACCTTTCTTTGGTATTTCCTTGAGTAGCTTAACAATCAGCCTTCTGAATTCTTTCCGGCAATTCTGATTTTCTTCTTAGTTTGGACCTATTGCTGGGGAGCTAGTGAGGGTGTACTAGAACCCTGTTTCATCATATTACCAGGATTACTTGTCTGATTCCTCCTCATGTGTGTAGATTATTTCAGTGGGAAAATCTGGAACTCAAGGGCTACTGGTCAGATTCTTTAGTCCCATGGGGTGGTCCCCCATGGGTCTAAAGAGGGTGGTGATTTCTGCACTCCCCCTTCCCCTAGAGATGGAGCTTCCTGCAAACCAGACAGCAGTGATTGCTATTGTTCTTCTGGGTCTCTCCACCCAGCAGGGCTACCAGGCTGGTGCTGGGGAATGTCTGCACAGAGTTCTGTGATGTGGTCCGTCCTCAGGTCTCCCAGCTGTGGATGCCAGCACCTGCCCCGGTGGAGGTGACGGGACTGAAGTGGACTCTGTAGGGGTCCTCGGCTGTTGACAAGTTTACTGTGGTGACTTTCTCAGAGGCTGGTTATTCTAGCAGTGAAGTTGTCACATGGACAGACTCAGGACCTCTGGTTATCCAGGATGTTGCAGGAGGTGGAATAAGCTCTTGTTTTCTCCTTCCTAGGAGCAAGGTTATTCTGTCATAAGTTGCTGTCATGTCCTGAGCTAGTTGGCCTCCAACTGGGAGGTGGCACTTTCGAGAGAGCAGCAGAGTTGTCACTTCTCCTGTGGAATTTGCTGTGGCCTATGGCGTCTTCCAAAGGCTATGTGACATTTTTTGTTTTATTCTCGTGTGCTGCTGTGGTGGTTCCTGGGGTGAGAGTCCACAGTATGAGTCTCCACATGCTGTTCTGTTTGTCCACGTGGGTACTGCACATCAGCCCTGACTCCCATCTGCCATCACCCTTCAGAACCTGTCTTAGGTACAGGTGTAGGGCAGGTCTGACACGGTGGGTTTAAGCACAGCTTTGCAATTGTCCCAGTGGCAAAGAGTCATGGTCCTTTACATGACAAGCTCCTTACATTTGCCACTGTGCATAACTCGGGAGCACTCAGACACCCTCCCGGGAGCTGCTGATCACCACGTTTCTGAGACACATGCGCCCCCCAGCAGTGGTGCTGACAGGATGCTCTGCAGCCTCCAGTGCTGCCCTGAGCCCGCCACAAAGCTGAGATGAGTTTCTCTCCGCCTTCCTGTCCCACCAGAGCCAAGGTCAAGAGCTGCCTGCTGATTTACAAGAGCCCATGTCACTTCTGCACTTCAGTAAACCCGGACGGGGACTCGTCGGCAAAGGTAAGTTGAGTGTTCTACAGCAGCAGGATAACGACATGCCAAACACACAGCTCAGCACCACATGGAAAACCAATGCAAAATCCATCACATACCTCATATTAAGAGAGGGAATCCTTAACATTCCTGCAAGAATCATAGAATATCTTCAGAGTCTTGTGTTAGGCAAACTTTTCTTTGATAGATACCGAAAATACTATTTCACTAAAACAGGATACATTTGATTTTAAGCATTTAAAATGATTTCTTCAGTTGTCACCAGTAAAGGAATGAAAATATAAGCCACAGACTAAAATATATGTGCAAGTCATACGCTTTTGTACAGAATATTTGAAGAATCGTGAAAACTCAATAATACACAACAGCTCAGTTTTTAAACGGGTGAAAGATTCGAACACTCTTCACCAAGGCAAACATATCCATGAGAAATAAATTATACAAAATGGTGTTCAGCATCATTTTCCACTAGGGAACCACCAGCTAAAACCACACTGAGATACTGCTGCACCCCATTAGAATAGATGCAAGAAAACAGATTAATGATATCATCCAGGCACAAGGCTTCACACCTAAAATCCCAGAGCTTTGGGTGGCCCATGAGTCAGGAGGATCCCTTGAATCCAAGAGTTTGAGACCAGTCTGGGCAACATAGCAAGACCCTGCCTCTGAAAAATATAATAAAAAATCATGATAAGTACCAAGTGTTGGTGAAGACATCGGAGAACTGAAAGTCATCGCATCCGTTGCTCATGGGGATGAAAGATGATGCCACATTGGCAAGCAGTTTGGCAAAGCTTCAGACGCTGAGCATATACTTACCATGTGACCCAGCACTCCCACTCCCAGGTTGTTACTTAAGAGCACTGAAAACAGTATGTGTGTGCACATGTAGCAGGTGTTTTTCTTTACTAGAGCTTCCACAAGCAGGAACCACACATGGGATGTTGGAACAAGAAATGTATTTTCTGACATATCTGGAGGCTGGAAGTCCTAGAGCACAGTGTCTGCAGGGTTCGCTTCTCCCGAGGCCTCTCTCCATGCCTTGTAATCAGCCACCTGTTCTCTGTGTCCTCCCACAGTCTTTTTTCTGTTTGTGTCTCTGTCATAATCTCCCCTTCATAAAATAAGACCAGTCACTCTGGATTAGAGCTCACCCTAATAGCCTCATCTAACATCACTTACCTCTTTCAAGACCCTATTTCCACATACAGTCACATTCTAGGTCACTGGGTGTCAGGGTGTCCACGTACGAATTTGGAGGAGGATAGGGTTCAGCCCCCCTCACTAATACAAGCATTGGGAGGTGGGGTGCTGTACCACCACTGAGATCATATTCCGTGATCGAGGCATCCTTGAAGTACCATCACTCAGAACTGACTAGTAATGAACTTGAATTCTAAGAGTAAGCTTAACCTCAACAACGTATTTGTTCATCCTATGCATTTTGCTTCACTTCCCCACAGGAAGCAGATGGTGTCCCGAGTCCATCTTCACTTGGGTGAGTTTGTAAGTTTAATGGGATTATTTTATCTATCGGTAACATAGTTATACACTCGTCTTAACTCAAATTATTTAGGAAAATATGTCATCTATTTAATGTCTTGTCATTAACTGTGACACAGTAGAAAATCAAAACGTTTCACTTAACATTTATATCCATTCATGTAGCTTATTGCACATATCTTACTTGAAAAAACTATAGAATCCTTCATAACTAACATTTGAACTCATGACCAAAAATGAGGCCAAGCATAGTTATTTTCTAAGTCTATCTTTAAACACATGTAATGACTGAGTCTGTATATTTTTTTTAATGTTTCTAATAGTGTTTCGTTGAGAGACAGATCTTGTCATTTCACCTCTAAACATGTCCATTGATGACAGCTCTGACCCAACACGGCACAAATCAAGCCCAGCTACACACAACTTTGTCACCCTCCAAACTACAAAAGCTGAAAGACGAGCCTTACAAAGGTCATGACCCAGTTCTAAGCACACATTTTAACCACTAACCTGTTTCTATGAGGAAATGAAACTGTGTGTGGCCATGACAAGTACAAATTCTTCCTAGAGAACCTCAAGTCAGGATACACTTCCCATAGAACACAGAGTAACAGGAAATCTAGTCATACATGATGGTGAGTAAATTAATCTTTGTTTTCTGTTCCATTTTCCTCTGCATATAATGAACACAGATTAACTTGGTATTTTAAAAGCTACTTTAGACAACATTTCCCAGGGTTTCAGGGTTTGGATACTGCACTCCTACCTTCTAACCTGAGGAACTTTTCATCTGCAGCCATATACTGCAATTTAGAACGAAATGAAATTGAAAGATAAAAGTCATTGACTGAAACCATCCCAGGCGTGCACGCCTACCCCACACACATATACACACATTCACACATGCACATTCATGCACACACACTGACACACAGTCACACACTCACGCTCACACACATACACACACACATGCACTCACACACACACTCACAGTGGCACAGCCTCCTTCCTGCCCTCACATCACGTCCTCGTCCTGACCCTACCTGCTGTACTCCCCCGTTACTGCAGGGAGTCTCAGCTGGTCCCACGGGGGAAGCGCCTACCCAAGCCTGCACAGAACAGCCCCGTCCTCTACTCTGGGCACCCCGCAGGTACAGCTCTCCTGGCCCAGGACCTCTGAGGTCTCTGCCACCATTCCAGTAGGTCATGCTGCTGAGGGGGCCAGATGTCCAAACTAGGGAGGGCCCAGTGGACACAAGCCCAGAGGCAGGGATAGCATCCAGGGAGGGTGTGTGAGGGAGGCTCCTCGTGCTGGGAAGAAGGAGCACCCACACCGCATGGCTCGGAGCTGCTCGGGGTTCCTCTAGAGGCACCTGGGATCCCAGACTACTGAGGTCACCACCTGGCTCCCAGGTCTCCCCCTCACAGATCAGTGCTCCCAGCTGGCCTCATTCTCCCAACTCAGATGCCCTGGGTCATGGAACAGCATGTACTTGGAGAGGATTTATTCCCAACTCATTCTTACAACTGTTCACCACATCGCACACTCATTGCTCCAATGTGTTGCTCCATACTATTTTCCACAGTGGTTGTACAAGTTTCCCTTCCCACCAACAGTGTCAAAGTGTCCCCTTTTCACCACATCCATGCCAACATCTGTTATTCTTTGATTTTTTACATTATGAATATTCTTGCAGGAGTAAGATGGTATTGCATTGAGGTTTTTATTTGCATTCCCCTGGTAATTAGTGATGTTGAGCATTTTTTCATATGTTTGTTGGCCATTTGTGTATCTTCTTTTGAGAATTGTCTATTTGTGTCCTTTGCTCACTTTTCGATGGGATTTTTTTTTTTTTTTTTTTTGAAACAGAGTCTCGCTCTGTTGTGCAGGCTAAAGTGCTGTGGTGTGATCATGATACACTGAAGCCTCTGCCTCTTGAGTTCAAGCGATTCTCCTGTCTCAGCCTCCTGAGTAGCTGGGATTACAGACACCCACCACCACGCCCAGCTAATTTTTATATTATTATGTTTTTTTTGAGATGGAGTCTCGCTCTGTCACCCAGGCTGGAGTGCAGTGGCATGATATTGGCTCACTGCAAGCTGCACCTCCAGGGTTCACACCATTCTCCTGCCTCAGCCTCCCGAGTAACTGGGACTACAGGCGCCCAGCACAACGTCCAGTTAATTTTTTGTATTTTTAGTAGAGAGGGGGTTTCACCGTGTTAGGCCAGGATGGTCTCAATCTTCTGACCTTGTGATTCATCTGCCTCAGCCTCCCAAAGTGCTGAGATTACAGGCGTGAGCCACCGCGCCTGGCCTAATTTTTGTATTTCTGGTAGAGACTGGATTTCACCATGTTGGCCAGGGTGGCCTGGAACTGTTAATCTCAAGTGATCCGCCTATCTCAGCCCCGCAAAGGACCAGGATTACAAGAGTGAGCGACCACACCCTACTGGATGATTTTTTTTTTTTTTCTATCTTGTTTGAGTTCCTTTTTAAATTCTGTATATTAGTCCTTTGTCTGGTATATAGATTGTTAGTATTTTTCTCCAATTCTGTGGGTTGTCTGCTTATTCTGCTGATTATTTCTTTTGCTGTGCACAAGCTTTTTAGTTTAATGAAATCCCATCAATTCATCTTTGTTTTTGTTGCATTTGGTTTTGGATTCTTGGTCATGAACTCTTTGCCTAAGCCAATGTCTAGAAGAGTTTTTGTAATGTTCTTTTGTAGATACTTTTATGGTTTTTTAGGTCTTAGATTTCAGTCTTTGATCCATCTTGAGTTGATTTTTGTATTAAGAAAGAGTTAAGGATCCAGCTTCATTCTTCTGCATGTGGCTTGCGAATTATCCCAGCACCATTTGTTGAATAGAGTGTTGTTTCCCCATTTGATGTTCTTGTTTGCTTTGTTGAAGCTCAACTGGCTGTACGTATTTAGCTTTAGTTCTGGGTTTTCTATTTTGTCCAATTCGTCTATATTCCTATTTATTCCTATTTTTATATCAGTACCGTGCTCTTTTGGTAACTATAGCCTTATAGTATAGTTCAGAATCAGGTAATGTGATGCCTCCAGATTTGTTCTTTTTCATTAGTCTTATTTGGCTATGTGTGGTCTTTATTCATTCCATAAGAATTTTATGTTTTTTTGTTTGTTGTTTTTTGTGGGTTTTTTCTGGTTCTGTGAAGAATGATGATATTTTGATGGGAACTGCATTGAATTTGTAGATTGTTTTTGGCACTATAGTCATTTCACAATACTGATTACCCAACCATGAGCATGGGATGTGTTTCCATTTATTGGTGTTGTCTATGATTTCTTTCAGCAGTGTTTTGTGGTTTTTTTTGTAGCGCTCTTTCACCTCTTGCATTTTGTATTTGTCTTAGTGTGCCTGTCATTTCCAGACATTGTATTTGTTTTTAATTTGTGATCTCTATTTCTCTGGAGTATTTTTTCATCTATAACCTGTACTGATTTTTAAAGTTAAGCTGGTTTTCACCTTTCTCTGGTATCTCCTTGAATAGCTTCATAATCAACCTTCTGAATTCTTTATCTAGCAATTCGGAGATTTTCTTCTTGGTTTGGATCCCTTTCTGGAGTGCTACTGTGGTGTTTTGAGGGAGGTCTAGAAGCTTGTGTTTTCTTGCTACCAGAATTGATTTTCTGATTCCTTGTCATTAGTGTAGATTATTTCAGTGGGAAAATCTGAAACTCAAGCGTTGCTGATCAGAATCTTTAGTCCCAAGCGGTGGTCCCTGATTTCTGCACTCCCCCTTCCCCTAGAGATGGAGCTTCCTGCAAACCAGACAGCAGTGATTGCTATTGTTCTTCGGGGTCTCTCCCCTGAGCAGGGCTACCAGGCTGGTGGTGGGGAATGTCCGCACAGAGGCCTGTGATGTGATCCGTCCTCAGGTCTCCCAGCTGTGGATGCCAGCACCTGCCCTGGTGGAGGCAAAAGGGGCCTAAAGTGGACTCTGTGGGGGTCCTCGGCTGTCGACAGGTTTACTGTGCTGACTTTCTCAGAGGCTGGTTATTCTAGCAGTAAAGTTATCACATGAACAGACTCAGGACCTCTGGTTATCCAGGATGCTGCAGGAGGTGGAATTAGCTCTTGTTTTCTCCTTCCAAGGAGCAGGGTTGTTCTGTCATGAGTTGCTGTCATGTCCCGAGCTGGTTGGCCTCCAGCCGGGAGGTGGCACTTTCGAGAGAGCAGCAAAACTGTCACCTGTCCTGTGGAATCGCAGCAGCCTGCGGCTTCTTTCAAGGCTCTGTGATCTGTTGTTATTTTTCTGGTACAGTCCGGTGGTGGTTCCTGGGTCAAAAGTCCGCAGTGTGAATCTCCATACGCTGTTCTCTCTGTCCTGGTGGGAGCTGCACATCAGCGCTGTCTCCCATCTGCCATCGGCCCTGCACACTTTCACTTGCTTCCCAAAACGGTTGTGTTGTGTGGTGGAGATCAGAAGGGTAGTTCACACCCCTTCAGCAGCAAAGATGCAGTCCTGAATATTGAAACTTCCTGGTTTCCATCCTAAAAGCCTTGGCTGAGCCGCCATCTCCTTGTTTCAGTGCCAGGCGCCACAGGCTTGGAGCTTCTTAGGCTCTGGGAGGAGGCGCAGTGAAATTGAGGTCGTCGTGATGTCGCTCCAGTGTCGCCTTGCACTGTAGTCGCCTGGCTACCTTGCCGTGTCTGGCATCATGGAGAGTGCGGGCAGGGGACCCCTGGCCCTCTTCCTTCTCCTCCTGCCCAAGGGGGAGCAGCAGAGAGCAGAGGGGCTGGAGAGGGTGAATATATTATTCATATTTGTTTACTTCCTTTACATTTTGATTTTTCAGGCCAGTTGGAATTTATTGTTGTATTCAGGGAGATAAGAGATAAGGTGAATTTATCCCAACGAAGTAACTGAGGTGACAATGTGCTAGCAGCCCTCGCTCTCAGCGCCTCCTCGGCCTCGGTGTCCGCTCTGGTGGTGCTTGAGGAGCCCTTCAGCCCGCCACTGCACCGTGGGAGCCCCTCTTTGAGCTGGCTGAGGCCGGAACCTCCTCCCCTTGCTTGTGGGGAGGTGTGGAGGGAGAGGCGCCTGCCGGAACCGGAACCGGGGCTGCCCTGGCAGGCCCGTGTGAGTTCCCGCCGCGCGGGCTTGGCGGGCCCCACACACAGAGCGGCCGGCCGCACCATCTTTAAGAACTGTTGGCCGGGCGCGGTGGCTCAAGCCTGTAATCCCAGCACTTTGGGAGGCCGAGACGGGCGGATCACGAGGTCAGGAGATCGAGACCATCCTGGCTAACACGGTGAAACCCCGTCTCTACTAAAAATACAAAAAACAACCCGGCCAAGGGGCCGGCGCCTGTAGTCCCAGCTACTCGGGAGGCTGAGGCAGGAGAATGGCGTAAACCCGGGAGGCAGAGCTTGCAGTGAGCTGAGATCCGGCCACCACACTCCAGCCCGGGTGACAGAGCAAGACTCCGCCTCAAAAAAAAAAAAAAAAAAAAAAAACTGTTACACTCACCGCAAGAGTTTGCAGCTTCATTCTTGAAGTCAGTGAGACCAAGAACCCACCAATTCCGAACACACAACTGTTGGTTTTCTCCTTGTGTATTAAATATTGCGCCTTTCCCCCTCAAGTTGAAAGGCCCCTTTCATGGTTCACTGTGATTACCTAAACACAGGCACGGGTCTGTGTCTGGATGCTCGTCTCTGTCTCATGGGTCTGTGTCCTGGAGCTGCACCATCTGTTTAAATTATAGAACCTTATTTAGCTACTGTATTTTAATATCCTGCAGGCAAATAAGCCTTTAGAGAGATTATCATTTTTCATTTACTTTCAACAATTCTTACACATATATTTTTCCATATGAGCTTTCAAAAGACTGTCCAGTTCCTAGGCACATGGAATTCAAGTTTCAGTTACGTTAGTTACACATTCTCCATAGGAAGGGGCCCACATCACCAGCCCCCACAGAGAAGCAGCAAAGGTCCCAGAAGCCAGACTCTCCACAATGGCCTTGAAGTGGCGTGCAGCCCCCCGTCCCCAGATGTGCACCAGCCCCAGCCCTCACAGACACCAGCAGGGGCTTGGCCCAAACCTTCCTGGGCAGAAGAGACAGGGCCTCTGTCCCTGGAAAAGTCACCGTCCTTTACTCCACAGCCAGAGGATGAAAGGCCTCCCTGGATCTGGACAAGGCCCTGTTGGTAATTATCACAACTGCAGAGAATTCATGCAGATTTTTGCTTAGTTCAGCGGTCGAGGTGTATGGCTTACTGGGAAAAGGTCGTTCTCTTTCAATGACCCGTTAAGTCTTCTATGAAATTGCTTTTCTTACAAGGGTGATTGGCAGAACTACTGTGTCGATCTGAAGCACTTGAACTTCACTTTGAACTATCGCGTAACTGTGGTCTTTTAAGTAAAATATAAAAATGCTTTATGATGCATTTTGGGCAAGATTAATAGAAGCATAACTATAACCAGAATTGCAAACTTTCTCTCTAAAACCAAAATGAAAAACTAAAATTGTGTAACGATTGCCAAATCAACATATATACATTGTAGAAAATGTGGGAATGGCAAAGATTCCCAGGTAAAAATGAAAGTCACCTGACCCACCTGAAGCCCGTGTGACATGCGTGATGTGGTGTTTTATAAAATTACAGTCACCTTGTAGCTGAGTGTAGCCCAGCTGCACTGACTGAGGGCACAACCTGTCTAAGGCACTGGTCTAGGGCGGGGCTCTCACACTGCAGGAGGCACTGCTTTACAGAATCCAAGTGGGAAGTGGTCCTTTACACCAGAAACTCCTTGTTTCCCACTGTGCAGTAACCCGGGAGCACTCACACAGCCTCCCGGGAGCTGCTAGTCTCCAGGTTCTGAGACACGTGGGCCCCAGCAGTGGTGCTTACAGGACACTCTGTGGCCTCCAGTGCTGCCCTGAGCCCCCAAGAAAGCTGAGATGTGTTTCTCTCCTTTTGCTTGCCCCACCAGAGCCAAGGCCAGGGACTCCCTGC
Source organism: Colobus angolensis palliatus (assembly GCF_000951035.1). Classification (NCBI taxonomy): domain Eukaryota; kingdom Metazoa; phylum Chordata; class Mammalia; order Primates; family Cercopithecidae; genus Colobus; species Colobus angolensis. The sequence continues at coordinate 1,653,180 of NW_012116910.1, forward strand.
GGATTTACAGGCGCCCCTGTCTGTTCTCCAGTACTGTTCACCCGGAAGGGGATTCGACGGCACAGGTAAGTTACCGTCACCAGTGCTGCAACCTGAGGACAGGGCCGTGTGCAGAATGTGTGGTCTGAGGTGCCCCAAGCTGAGGTTAAGGCAGTATTCAGAATGGAAGCACTCTGCGTCCAAGGGTGCTGCTCACATGGGAATGATGGTGGGTGGAGCACAGAAGAGAGATGGAGTGAGAGGCAGGAACGCTTCCCAGCTGCGGGTGAGAGAGACAGACGGGTACCAAAGCGGGAGCCCCCAGCACTGGAGCGCCACCGTCAGGCTGCGGTGATGGGCAGATGCCCAGGGCAGTCTCTGAAGTGCCCAGACCACACAGCGAGGGACAGTGCTGTGATAAAGGATAGAGGGAAATTGTTAGCCATGGCAGAATCCATGTGCTATGTTTTTAAAATAAAATGCTGAGGAAGGACTGTGTGTAGGAGACAGATGGGAATAGAGATATGTGTGTGGTCACATGTGCAGGTACGTGGGGGTGTGTGGTTATGTGGGTGTGGTTTTGTGTGTGGTGTGTGGTCACGTGTATATGTGTGAATAGTGTGTGTGTGTTACATGGACTCCGTGTCTGTCCTTCACAGGAAAAGACCAGCACAGCTGCTGGCTTTAGGGCCATGTATTTCTGTTCCTGCTCTGGGGCTGGATTCCAGTGGTTTCTGCTGCGTCATTATTTATTTTTTAGAGATGGGATCTCACTCTTGTCACCCAGGATGGATTGTAGTGGTGAGATCAGGGCTCACTGCAGCCTCCTCCTCCCGGACTGAAGTGTTCTTTCTACCTCAGCCTCCCTAGTAGCTGAAACTATAGGCATGTGCCACCACACCCAGCCAGTTTATTTTTTATGTCTTAAGAGATGGGGTCTCACTCTGTTGCCCGGGCTGATTTGGAACTTCTGGTCTCAAGCAAGCCTCTGGCCTCAGCCTCCCATAGCAGTGAGATTACAGACATGAGCCACTGTGCTAGACTGTGGGGAAATCCTTTTCAGCAGGCTTTGTGAGGCGTTCAGCTTCTGGAGATTACAGGTGACTTCCCCTTCTCTGTGCGGGCAGGGCCGCCTCACCACACTTCCCCAGGACTTCAGGGAACAGGCTCTTGAGACTTGGAAATGAAAAGGGATCAGCCTAGCCTGGAGGAACAGCGACACTGGCATCCAAGCCCTGTGCTTTGCCTGCACTTCTAGCGAAAATTGGGAGATACACTCAGTGGAAACCGATCGAGCCCCCAGCCCACCCCCACCCAGAGTAGGCCACCAAAGTTCCCTCACTCCATGTGGCACACGGGCTCACGGGATTTTCTCTGCCTGCGATCGTCCGCGTCGACACCTGCTGCCCGGGTGCAATCGTGAGTTCCCTCGGTCTCTCCGCAGCGTCTCGCTGTAGATGATGATTTACAGTCACACTCCCATGAAGCCACATGACGCCTGGTCTGAAGCAGAGAAGATCCGCTCAGCATGAGGTTGAATCCCAAGCCAGCATCTCCGTGGGCTCCAGGACAATCCTATAAAAACGACTCCCTTCGTTCATTGTTCACCTCAGGGAGGAGAATTCCGTCTGAAAATGAGCGTGACTTCACTGGCACCTGTGTCCGTGGCACAGCCCTGTGCTGCGCTCTACAGACCTGCAGTCCGTCGCCTCCCCTCGGAGTGGGCCTGCGGCTGCAGACAGTGTTGTCCAAAGAAGACAGCCTGAGTAGATGAATGGAACAAACTGGAAACTCCAGAAACAAGCCCTTTACATTTCTGGTGTTTGGCTTAAATGGAAGGTGCCAAGGCAGGGCAATGGAGAGAAATAGAAGCATTTCTAATGAATATGCTACAGCAGCTTGATAACCACATGCCAAACACACACACACACAGCTCAGTACCATGTAGAAAGCAATGCAGAATCCATCACAGACCTCATATTTAGAAGGAAAACTTTAACATCCCTAGAAAACTCATAGAATATGTTTTTTTAGCACTAAGTATACAGTCGACCTCTTAAATTGGCTAAGAGCACAAAATGTAACAGGCAGAAGGTCTGTTTCAAATAAATTGAAAAGCTACGTGTTTTTAAAATGTGTTTTTAAAATTTTCCCAAGTGAGATGTATACACACTCACAAAAATAGTGTGTGAAGGAAAGCTGTCATACAGGAGTTGTGTCCTGAATTCTTCAAGGAAACAGGAAATAGGAGTTAATTGAGTCGGCAACACATTAATTGTTGAAATAGGAATGAATAGAGTCGGCAACACATTAATA
>NW_012116910.1:1655699-1668351 GCF_000951035.1 Colobus angolensis palliatus
TCACCGTGTTAGCCAGGATGGTCTCCATCTCCTGACCTCGTGATCCACCCGTCTCGGCCTCCCAAAGTGCTGGGATTACAGGCTTGAGCCACCGCACCTGGTCCACATTAATAATTTTTTAAAATTGTATCTTAAAATGCTGCATGGCCCAAAGCTGTAGTATATAAAGTATTGGTAGGTACAAAGGGAAAAGTCTGTACAACTTTTAGCAAAAATGCTTTTGCAGAAAAGCAAATTAAAATAATGCAAACAGAATACCGAGGTGACTACGGCTAGACATCAGAGCTACAACTTCTCATATCTGTGTCAGAAAATCCTGTTTATCCAGAATAGACTAAAATTTCAGGACAAAACATGGACTTTTTTTTTTTTGAGACGGAGTCTGGCTCTGTCACCCGGGCTGGAGTGCAGTGGCCAAATCTCAGCTTACTGCAAGCTCCACCTCCCGGGTTTACGCCATTCTCCTGCCTCAGCCTCCCGAGTAGCTGGGACTACAGGCGCCCGCCACCTCGCCCAGCTAGTTTTTTTGTATTTTTTAGTAGAGACGGGGTTTCACCGTGTTAGCCAGGATGGTCTCGATCTCCTGACCTCGTGATCCGCCCGTCTCGGCCTCCCAAAGTGCTGGGATTAGAGGCTTGAGCCACCGCGCCCGGCCAAAACATGGACTTTTTAACAGTTCTTACTTTACCCATTTTAAATTCTTTTTATCTCCCCCACCACGCAGTTCAGTAATTCAGCAAGATTCAGCAGAAAGAGGACTACCTTTAGAATTGGCTATTTAATGTTTCTTCCTATGGTGAGACTGTCATGGAGCCTGGACATTGCAGGCTCATGCATCCATGACCAGTGTCCCACTGGGGTCAAAACTCAGCAATAGACTTGGTGAACTCGGCTTCCCGCTGCTGTTTTATTCTCCTACTGATGAAGGTCAGCTTCAGGGTGTATTTGCCATCAAACCTTTTAAGACTGGAGGGCAGCTCCCAAATATCACCAGAATCCACGCCTGTAGGCTCTTTTCTGTGGGCCATGAGAAAGATGATCTCCTCAGATGAGGTCTAAATGGTCAGAATTCCCATCATCACAGAAGAGGATATGACGCACAAAGCCAAAATGGGCTTGGACTCTGGAAAGGGATGCGTATAATCCCAAGTTACAGCCACTATGGCAAAGCAACAGGAGATTGTATAGATAGTGAGGTGACCGTCGATTAGACAAAAATTCTCCACATATTTGTATTTTTCCAGAAGTGCCTTTTTGGCAGAATCATCCAGTTTTTCACAGCTGATCCATCTCACTTGTCAATTTTCACAGGCATATCATCTGTCTTCCACTTACCCAACATGCAGCTACGGCCTCTGCCTGTCCCGCAGCTGGAACCCCTGCCAGCCCCACCGCCGCCTCCACCACTGCGGCGCCTCCTGCCCATGCAGCTGCTGCCGCCATCTCGTCCGCCTCCGCGTCTCCTTCCATAGGATATCTTTGGGGTCTTTTGTTAGGCAATGTTTTCTTTGATAGATACCAAAAACGTTATTTCTGAAAAAAAGATTAAATTTGATTTTAAGTGTTTAAAAATTTCCCTTCAATTGACACCATTAAGAGAATGAAAATATAAGCCACATTAAGAGAATGAAAATATAAGCCACAGACTAAAATAAAATATTTACAAGTCATATACTTGTATCCAGAATATTTAAAGAATTTTCTTTTTTTTTTTTTTTTGAGGCGGAGTCTCGCTCTGTCGAACGGACTGGAGTGCAGTGGCCGGATCTCAGCTCACTGCAAGCTCCGCCTCCCAGGTTTACGCCATTCTCCTGCCTCAGCCTCCCGAGTAGCTGGGACTACAGGCGCCGCCACCTCGCCCGGCTAGTTTTTTTTGTATTTTTAGTAGAGACGGGGTTTCATCGTGTTAGCCAGGATGGTCTTGATCTCCTGACCTCGTGATCCGCCCGTCTTGGCCTCCCAAAGTGCTGGGATTACAGGCTTGAGCCACCGCGCCCGGCCAGAATTTTCAAAACTAGTAACAAGAAAACTCTGTTTTTAATTGAGCAAAAGATTTGAACACAAAACTTCCCCAAGGCTGTAATACGAATGACAAAGCACATGGTGCTCAACATCATTTGCCATCAGGGATCCACAAGCAAAAACCACAATAAGATAGCATGGCACCCATGTTAGAAAGGCTACAATAAAAAATGATTTGCAATGTAAACCAGGCACAGTGGCTCACACCTGAAATCCCAGTACTTTGGGAGTCCAAGGAGGCAGAAGGATTGTTTGAGGCCGGGAGTTTGAGACCAGGCTGGGCAACCTATGTCTAAAAAAAATAGTTTTTAAAAAGATGAACAACACCAAGTGTTGGTGAAGAAGTGGGAGAACTGGAAGTCTCATCCATTGCTAATGGGGATGAAAGATGATGCCATGTGCCACATCACCAAGCAGTTTGGCAAACCTTCTGATGTTGAGTAGGTACTTATGATATGACCCAGTGCTCTCACTCCCCGATTCTTACCCAAGAGCAATGAAAGCAAGACTCTCTCTCTAAAAAAAAATTAAAAAGAAGATGAGCAATACCAAGTGTTGGTGAAGAGGTGGGAGAATTGGAAGTCTCATCCATTGCTCATGGGGATGAAAGATGATGCCACATCGGTAGGCACTCTGACAAAGCTTCAGATGCTGAGCATATACTTACCGTATGACCCAGCACTCCCACTCCCAGGTTCTTACCCAAGAGCACCGAAAACAACGTGTGTGCACATGTAGCAGATTGTTTTTCTTTGCTAGAGATTCCACAAGCAGGAACCACACATGGGGTGTTGGAACAAGAAATGTATTTTCTCACATATCTGGAGGCTGGAAGTCCCAGGGCACAGTGTCTGCAGGGTTGGTTTCTCCCAAGGCCTCTCTCCTTGCCTTGTAGACGGCCACCTGTTCTCTGCGTCCTCCCACAGTCTTCTCTCTGTTTGTGTCTCTGTCATAATCTCTGCTTCTTATAAGGACACCAGTCACTCTGGATTAGGGTTTACCCTGATAGCCTCATCTAACATCAGTTACCTCTTTCAAGACCCTGTCTCCACATATAGTCACATTCTCAGATACTGGCTGTCAGGATGTCAACTTATGAATTTGGAGGAAGATACAGTTCAGCCCATAATACAAGAATTGGGAGGAAGGGTGATGTCCCCCTACTGAGATCCTGTTCCATGTCCAGGCATCCTTAATGCACCGTTACTCAGAACTGACTAGTAATGAAGTTGAATTTTGTTTGAGAATAAGTTGAATGTCAACAAGGTCTTTGTTCGTCCTGTGAATTGTGCTTCACTTTTCCACAGGAAGCAGATGATGCCCCGAGTCCATCTTCACTTGGGTAAGTTTCTAAGTTTAATGGGAATATTTTATCTGTCTGTAACATGGTTGTACCCTTGCCTTAACTCGAATTACTTAGGAAAATACGTCCTCTATTTAATATCTTCAAAGAAACTGATGACATAATGGAAAGTAGAAATGTTTCACTTAACATTTATAGCCATTCATGTAGCGTATTGCACTTACCTTACTTGAAAAAAATTAAAGAATTCTTCATAAATAACATTTGAACGTATGCACAAAAATAAGGCCAAGTGTAGTTATTTTCTTTCTTTAAACACATGTAATGTTGTGAGCCTGAATGTCTTTTAATGTTTCTAATAGTGATTCATTGAGAATTAGGTCTTGTCATTTCAACTCTAAATATATCCACTAATGACAGCTCTGCCCCAACACTGCACAATTCCAGGCCAACTGCACGCCACTTTTTCACCCTCCAAACTACAAAAGCTGAAAGAGGACTGTTTTATAAAGAGGACCATGATCCAGTTTTAAGCATACGTTCTAAAGGGTGCCCTGTTCCTTGATGAAATAAAATTGTGCAGCCATAACAAATGCATATTCTTCCCAGAGAATCTCCAGTACAGGATACACTTCTCACAGAACATAGAGTAATAGGAAATCTACTCACACATGATGTTGAGTAAGTTATTTACTCTGTTTGCAATTTCATTTTCCTTTCCGTAAAATGAAGACATATTAACTTTATATCTTAAAAAGCAACTTTATACATCATTTCCCAGGGTTTCAGGGTTTAGATATTGCGCTCCTACCCTCTACAATAAGTTTCATCCAGAATCATTTAATACAGTCTAAAATGAAATGAAATGGAAAGATAAGAATCATTGTCTCAAAGCACTCCAGGTGCACAGACACAGGCATGCACGTGTGCACACACACACACACACACTCGCACACAGTCAAATGCACACACACACACTCTCACACTGGCACAGCCTTCTTCGTGCCCTCACATCACATCCCGGTCCCCACCCTGCCTGCCATACTCCTCCTGTCACTGCAGGGAGTCCCAGCTGACCCCACAGAGAAAGCGCCCACTGCAGCCTGCACAGAACAGCCCTGTCCTCTACTCTGGGCACCCAGCAACTGCAGCTGTCCTGGCCCAGGTCCTCTGGGGTCTCTGCCACCATTCCAGTAGGTCGTGCTGCTGAGCGGGGCCGGATGGCCCAACCGTGGAGGGCCCAGTGGACACACGCCCAGAGGCAGGACCGACATTATCCAGGGAGGGTGTGTGAGGGAGGCTCCTCGTGCTGGGAAGAAGGAGCACCCACACCTCATGGCTCAGAGCTGCTCGGGGTTCCTCTAGAGGCACCCGGGACCCCAGACTACTGAGGTCACCTCATGCCTCCTGGGTCTACCCCTCACGGATCAGTGCACTCAGCTGGCCTCATCCTCCCAACCCAGCTGCCCTGGATCATGGAGCAACATTTTAAAAATTATTTTTTACTATTTTTTTGAGACAGGGTCTTACTCTGTCACCCAGGCTGCAGTGCACTGGCACAATCTCAGCTCACTACTACCTTTGCCACTTGGGTTCTCGCAATCCACCCACCTCAGCCTCCCAAGTAGCTGGGACCACAGGCTCATGCCACCATGCTGAGCCAACTTCTGTAGAGATGGGGTTTCACCATGTTGCCCAGGCTGGTCTCAAACTCCTGAGCTCAAGCAATTTGCCTGCCTCAGTCCCCTAAAGTGCTGGGACTACAGACGTGAGCCACTGTGTCTGGCCATGGAGCAACATTTAGATAGGGGAGAATTTAATACCTAACTTATACTTAGAACTTAAAACTTTATGACATGCTCATTGTATCAGTTTAAATACGATAGTACATAAATTAAAAATATTCTGCACCTCCCTTTCTGAATACCACCTCAAAATGCCATTTTAATAATAGAGGGTAAATACATGTTTTTTCTCTATACGTATTCACTCACGTTGAGAGGTTACCGTACACCATATGAATCATTCTGCAGCCTCCTCTTTTGATTCCTTCAACAATATGGCATGGATTACGTGCATGACGTTTCATAGAGATGTGTTTTCTTCTTGTCAGGGACTTCACCCTCTTTCATCATGTGCATATACCATGGCTTAGTCAACCCATGTTCACTATAGGATATTAGGTTTATGACCAAGTTTAGGTTTTGCAAACAAAATTGCAAGAAGCACCTTTGTGCCAGTGTTGTCAGACACTGACAATATTGTTTTCTTTCTAATTATTACTAATGACACTGAACATATTGTCATTCTCTTTTTACTGTTTCACAGTTCCTCTTGTATGAATTAGCTTTTCAAATGTTTGCACACTTTTAAATGGAGTTGTTTGTATTGTCAATATTAAGTGGTGTTTGCATGTTAGGGATAATACTTCTGTGATCGATGTGTTTCCAACGTATTTCTTTCAGTCTGTCTCTTAAAATTTTGTGTTTATCGTGTCTTTTGCAATGTGAAGGTCATACATTTTTCTGAAGTCAAAGTTGTCAAATGTTCCTGTCTTCTTTTAAAAAGTGTTTCTTACTCCAGAGTTTTACAAATATCATCTAGAACTCTTTGTTGATATTTTCATAATTTTTCTCTTTTGGTTTTCCTTATGTTTTGATTTTCAAGCCATCCTGAACTTACTTTTGCATACAGGGAGAGAGCTAAGGTTACTTTATCTCAGAGACTTAACTAATGGTTACCACCTTGTTTATGAAACAATACACCTTTCCCATCTAATTCAAAGGCCCCCTTTTCCTAGTGCTTGCCATAAGCATTAGACTGAGATCCGTTTCTACACGTTTATTTCTGTCTTGTTGATCTGTGTCCTAAACCATGCTGTTTTAATTACTGGACCTTCCTGAGATACACTTTAATGTCTGACAGGCACATTCTCAGGTTTTTTTCATTTCTAAAAGTTCTGACAATTTTTAAACTTTAATTTTTTCATGTAAGTTTATTTAAAATGTATATGGAAAATACATTCTGTTTCAGTTCCAGGCAACCTGGAATTTGGAGCAAAGTTGCGTTAAACATACGCTTTATTTTGAGAGTGGCCCATGGTGTTTTCCCCGTATCCCAACTCCACAGGGAGCCCCAGTAAGTCAGTCTCCCCCAGGTGAGCAGAGGACAGAAGTTCCTGCCTTGCTCTTCCTGAGTGCCCCAGAAGCTCTGCCCTTCGTGGAAACGCGCTGGGGGCAGTGCCAGAGTTCCAGGCCAGGGAAGGCCAGCTGGGTTCTGCAGCTCAAGAGGCAGGCAGCTTCCTGGGTCAGAGAAAGGCCGCCCAGGAGATGTGCCCCAGTCATCAGTTTCTCAAACCTGAACGTTGCTTAAGAGTTGTGCCTAGTTTCAGCAACCAAGGATTAAATATCACTTAGTGTGAAAATGCTCTTTCACACAACCCACTAATGTTTCTTCTAAATTGGTGTTCTTTGATTTAGTGAATCCAGGTTATGCTGAATTTTACTTCGAAGTATAGCCTGACTCTGGTTCTAATACTAGGTAAAAACTAAGACATTTTGTCTTTTATGCGTTTCTGGCAAGAATGATAGAAAATTGATTGTGACCAGGATTGTAAACTTTCACTTTGAAAAAATATATATGTTTTATCAGTACACATTCAAAATGGAAAACAAACAAAAAAAACAAAACAAAAAAAAAATCAAAATGGAAAACAGGGAAGTTACAAAAATTCTTGGTATAAAAACCTAAGGCACTCACAGTCCTCCCACCCACCAATGGCTCCTGCAGGCATTTTGATTGGCACCTCCTGCAGCTTCCCTTTTAACATTTTTTCTGTGTATGAGACCCATTTTCTAAATGAAATTGTAATCATGTTATACACCTCTTTAGGACCTGCTTTTTAAACTCTACATTCTTCCGTTAAAATGTAAGATACTGATGGGCATAAACCACTCCATCTTTAAATCATACTCTTTGTTGGAAGCCGTCTTCATTTCAATCAAGTCTTCTCCATGGGAGAATGAGCTAACCTCGCTTAATGTGAAAAGTGTTACACCAACACCACATAAGTTTACAAAGCCTCTAGATGCAACAGGCGATCACTTGCCATTAACCCTTTTTCTTCTCACAGAAAATGCTTCCAGGGTCACCTAACAGTTTGGATCCAGCTGGTCCACCTTATAGACTCCCTCACAGCCTTTTACTTCAGGCTCTGCCTGCTGGGCACTGGGCACGTTACAAACATCAGTTTCCAGCGGTCAGGGACTTTGTTTAAATCATGTCACGCTTTGCCACAGGGGGAAAATCCATTCATTAAGTGCCTGTGGGGTGTGATGTTGCTAATCACAGGTCTATTTTAGTGGGAGATGTGTAGGAATTTATAGTGTCTCTAGTGGTGGATACTAGACAAACTTATGGGGGATATTCTGGTCTGCATGTTTGCTGTGGGATGTTGAAGGGAATGGGTGGATTCAGGCTGACCAGCTGGAATGGAAGTGGGAATAGGGAGCAGGATTGCCCTTGTGAAGACCCTAATCCCCGGCGCCTCATTCAGTGGCTTGTATTAATTTTCCACTGGAGGCTGGAGCCGTTCCTTTGTATTATCCCACTAGCAAGCATCCAGGGTGCTTTCCATGTGAGACTCATGCCCAGGTGGTGTCTGTTGTGTAGTACATTCCGAGCACTCACACAACCTCCCAGGAGCTACCTGTTCCTGGGATCTGCTGGCAAGCAGAAACCATGGTAATGGTGCTTGCCGGAACTTGGGAGCCTTCATGGCCTGTTGTGAGCTCCTCCCCAAAGCAAGACTGTGCTTTGCTGACAGGTGGTCTTTCCTTCCTCCTGTGCTTCCTAGCAGAGGGGATCATGAGGAGCTCCTGTCTCCCTGCCAGGGCTTGAGCCTGAGTCCCGCCGCTGTTTGGCATCTAGAAAGGACCTCACCATCTGGGGTATCCCCAAAGCTGCTGGCCTCTTCCCTCCAGTGAGCACCAAGCAGTCTTCCTCCACAGTGGAGGTTGCAACAATACCCTGAGTTGCTTGTTCGACTAATTGTAAGCATTCATTGGTGTTCTAGTCTGTTCCGCCTGTTCCACAGAAGTACCACGCACCAGGGGCTTAGGCAACAAACATGTATTTCTCACCATTCCAGAGCCTGGGAAGTCCCAGGTCAAGGCACCAGCAGATCCGGTGTCTGGTGAGAGCCCCTTCCTGGTCCTCCGATGGCCTCCTCTGGTTGTCCTCACACGCAGGGAGTCGAGAGTGAGGTCCGACTTGGATGCCTGTTCTAAAGACACTCACGAATCCTGTCATCGGGGTCCCTCGTTCGTGAGCTGACACCAAAGGCTCTGCTTTATGACACACAACCCTCGGGTTAGGAATTCAGCATGTGAATCTGGGGGACACAGGCACTCCGTCTACAGGAAGGGTCCGGAAGGGTGCTGCTTCAACACCATCAAAGGCGGGTATGGAATAGAAGATAAAGTCGGGACAGAAACTATTTTCAACTATGAAACACGTGTGTGTGTGTGACAGAAGCAGACAGAACACAAAAATAGGTGCTTTAGTACCGTGTGTGCATCTCAGCGAGGTGTGTGGATGTCTGCAACCAGTCTGAAATGCAGCAGACCAGGGCGATGGGCGGGCAGTTATGTGATGGGGCGGAGGACAATCGTTAGCCCTGGTCGCATCCAGGTGCTGGGTTCAGGTTTTTTTGGTTTTTGTTTTTTGTTTTTTTTCTGTAAAGCCTTTTCCAGTCTTGTTTATGTTTGAAATTTTAATAAAATGTTGGGAAAACTGTGCATATAGGAGACAGGTGGGATTAAATAATGTGTGTGTGTTTGTGTGTGTGTGTGTGTGTGTGTGTGTCTACCTGATGGTCAAAAGATGGTGCATGTCAGGAGGCCTAGGCAGGCAGATTACGAGGTCAGGAGATCGAGACCATCCTGGCTAACATGGTGAAACCCTGTCTCTACTAAAAATACAAAACATTAGCCTGCTTTGATGGCACCACCTGTAATCCTGTTACTTGGGAGGCTGAGGCAGGAGAATCTCTTGAACCTGGGAGGTGGAGGTTGTAGTGAGCCAAGATCGTGCCACTGCACTCCAGCCTGGGCAATGGAGCAAGACTACGTCTCAAAATGAATTAATTAATTTTAAAAAAAGATGGAGCACGAGAGTGTGTTGGAGACACATTCAAATGTCCAAGGGGAACTGAGTGAGGGAGCCTGCAAGTGGGGCAGGGCTGGGAGCACTGAGGATGCAGCACAGGATGTGTGGGCAGGTCTGGACTCACACCCAGAGGTCAGCTCGGGCAGAGCAGAGGAGCTCGGAGAGGAAAGGAGGGCAGAGGCAGCTACCATAGGGCTGTCTCTCTGCACTGAGAGCCGAGCACTCATACACCCAGCAAAGGGTATAAGGCTAAGGGTGCAGATCCTCGCAGATGGCCTGCGCGCTCCCTCCCAAGAGGCTGCGCAGCGAGAGGGAGGCTGCACAACTTGACCCCTCCCATCCCCGTCAGGCTGCAGTGCCTAGTTTTCCTTCTGTGGCCCCAGAGATTCAGAAGGACCCACCTAAAGCTCTAAGGTTTGTCTTTCACTCCACTTAGGAGAGCCCCATTCTGACCATGGAAGGTCACACCCTGGCCCTTAACTCAAGTGGCCACAGTCACTGAGAGTCTGATGGGGACTGGCCTGCACCCCCAGACCCGGCCTGTGAGCTGCTTCTCTTAGCTGCAGGCTCAGTCCAGGACCTGCGTCTGATCCTGCTGCTCTGATATCCCCCAGAGGCGTCCCAGGCCCACCTCTCTCACTTTTTGCAAGAATCCAAAGCTCCTCTTAGCAGAGCAATCGGAAACTAATTGGCACCGTAACCTGCATTTGGACTTTGGCATCAGACAGACCTGGGTTCTAGGCCAGTGTGGAGATGCTGCTGGTTCTATAACTTCATAAATTTTTAATCTACTCTGAGTCCGTGTTCCTCACAAGGATATGGGGGATATTCGTATCGCTTCCCAAGAAGGTCATGTGTGAGCTCATGGAGCTGTGAACATCACTGCCAGGGTCTGGCGTAGCGAATGGTGGTTGCCTCTTTCCCCTTGTTTTGGATCCCAGGTGCCTAGAGTCACACTAATCCCAATCCTGGGTGGGAACACCGATTCATCCTTGATCTGAGTGACCTGCTTCCTTCACTGACTCTGTATTTTGTTTATTTATGATAATGGAGGAAGCACTAAAAACAAAAGCAGAGTCTGACGTCGTCTTTGTCTGCTGTCAGGGCCGCCATTCCAAGTCCTTGCACCCCGCTCATGTTCTTCATTCTCTTGCTTTCCTTTAAATTTTGTTCCTTAGATGTATGTATGTGTGTGTGTGTGTGTGTGTATGTGTGTATGTGTGTGTATGTGTGTATGTGTGTGTGTGTGTGTGTGTATGTGTGTATGTGTGTGTGTGTGTATATATATATATATAGAGAGAAAGAGAGAGAGAGAGAGAGAGAGATGTATAATATTCCTGAAGAGTACATACATGCAATACATTGGTAACTTTTTCTTTTTTCTTTTTTTTAACAGAAAGGACGTTGTGTGTATGTAATATCTGGAGTCTTTGGGGAATCACTTTTTTCACTTAATACTGAATTGCCAAGGTCCGTCCATACCGTGTGTCACTGTAGTCTGTTCGCGTTTGCTTCTGTGGCTGTTCCACCCCATACTGCACTTAATTACCCCCTCTGCTATGGTTGGGCATGGAGACAGTTTCCGGTTTTTCACTACCCAGCTGTGCAGCCCAATCTTGACAGATCTCCTGTTGTACAGGTGCAACCATTTCTCCCGGGGCTATTCCTAGTGGTGCAATTGCTAGAATGTCCAGCTCTCAGAGATAAGGCCACTGTTTTTTAAAGGTGTTGCACATGTTACACTCTCACAGCAGGGTATAAGAAGTCCTATTGCTTCATGTCCTCTCCACATTTGGAACTGACAGTCGAATAGTGTGAACTGGTGGCTTATTGTGGCCTCCTCCGGTGTTTTCCTCAATATTAATGAATCTGAACACATGTGAGCCATATGAGTTTTCTCTTCCATGAAGCACTTGCTCATGTCCCTAGTCCATTTTTCCATTGGACTCTCTGTGCTTTTCTCATTGATTTATATGAGTTTTTATATATTCTTTATACACACCTTTTGTCAGTTGGGTGAATTACAGATAGAGTCTGTCCATGTGCAACTTAACGCCATGTTTAATTTAATATACCATTTTAGAAACCAGATCATGCATTACAATATAGTCATGTTTATTCATATTGTAAAAGGAATGCTTTTTTGTTCTTGATTAATGAATCTTTCCACAAAATATCCAAAAGATAGCCATCTATTATTTCTACTAAAAGTTTTAAGTTTTGATTTTGAGAGACAAGTCTTTATCTTTGGTTGATTTCAGTGTATGGTGTGAGGTAGAGATCTAACTTCATTTTTTCCTCTATGAATTTGTATTGTTTCCAGCAGCATTCATTGAACAGGTCCTCTCCCCACTGGCATAAAAAGCTACCTGTGTCCTCAGCTCCATTTATGGGCATACTTGAGTCTATTTCTGGGCTGTGTAGTCAATTCCACTTGTCAGTTTGTCTATCCCTACACTACTTTCTTATCATCTTACTTTCCATAGCTTCATAAGTTCTGAGAAGTAAATACTCCCTCTCTCTCCCACGAAAGACTCTAGTTATTCAGTATTATGGTCACAAACCCCACTCTTTCCTTCCCAGTGCGTCCCCCATTCTCCCACCTGCCATACCTCTGGTGTCCTGACATCAGACCCTTTTTATCTCCTGTGGGTTGGCAGAGGCTAGCTGCTTGCTGTGTGGGGTCAGCAACATGTTTCATATATGGATACTTAGCTACCACCCTTGTGCTTAACCTCACATCCCAACCCCATCCTTACTCCTCCCCGTTTCCCCTGGGACCCACCGTATCTTGGGGCCCTGGAGCTTCTCCATTACTCAGTAGGGAAGACAACCTCCTTTAACTCAGCATCTTTGTCCAAGGCACTTCAGCTTTTTAAAAATCCAATCTGCCAATCTCTGACTTTTAATTAAAAATTTCAAGCTCTATATATATGTGTGTGTATATATATATACTATTTAATTACTGATAAGAAATGGTTCACTTCTGCTATTTAGCTTTTTGCATTCTGTGTATCATATATATTTTTTATTTCTCAATTCCTGCCCATTTAAAAATTATTTAGTTGAATGTTTGTAATGTTCCATTTTGATCCATTTGTTCTTTCCTTTTTGTACATTTTCTAATTATCTTCCTAGTGGTTACATTGGGGATAATAA
>NW_012116910.1:1668881-1672553 GCF_000951035.1 Colobus angolensis palliatus
CTCAAGCAATCTTTCCACCTCAGCCTTCCAAGTAACTAGGACTACAGGCACACATCACCACACTTAGCTAATTTTAAATTGTTTTTTGTGGAAATGGGGTATCACTATATTGCCCAGGCTGGACTTGAACTCCTGGTCTCACGCGATCCTCCCACTTTAGCTTCCCAACAGCTGGGATTACAGGTGTAAGCCACTACAGTCAGCTCCAACTTAGTTTCAATAGTACACGAACACTGCTTTTATCCATCTCCATCCCTCACCCTTTATATTGCTGTTGTCACTGATTACATCTTTATACAGTGTGCGCCTATTAACAGTGTTTATTGTATTATGCATTTGACTTTTAAATTTTATAGAAAAAAAAGAGTTACAAGCCAAAAGTACAATATTATTGACTTGTATATTTACCTATGTTCTTTATTTCTTTGTATGGTTTTGAGTTACTGTCTAGTGTCTCTTCATTTAAGACTAAATAATTTCTTTAACATTTCTTTTAGGGTAGATCTACTGGTAATGAATTCCCTCAACTTTTGTCTATCTGAGAATATCTTAGTTATTGCTTCATTCTGGAAGGATAGATTTGTCACATACAGAATTCTTGGTTGACAGGTATTTTCCCCCTTCCAGGGCATTTAAATATGTCACCCCACTGCCTTTGAGCCTCCTTAGTTTCTACTGAGAAATCACCTGATAATTTTATTAAGGATGCCTTGATTGTGATTAGTCACTTCTCTCTGCCTGCCTTCAAAATTCTCTCGTTGTCTATGTCTTGACAATCTAACTGTAATGTGTCTTGGCATAGATCTTTTGGAGTACAACCTGCCCGGAATTCGTTGAGCTCCTTGGATGTGTAGATTCATTTCTTTAATTAGATTCAGGAAGTTTTCAGCCATTATTTCTTTAAATACAGTGGTCTCCTGTTCCCCCATTATCTGTGGGGGATACGTTCCAAGAATCCCAGTGAATATCTGAAACTGTAGATTGTACCAAACTCGGTATACAGTGTGTTTTTTTTCCTGTACATTAATGGGCTGATAGTGTATACAGCATGGATATGCTGGACAAAGGGATTATTCATGTCCTGAGTGGGCAGAGCAGGGCAGAATGACATTTCATCATGCTACTGAGAACTACACACAATTTAAAACTTGTGAATTGTTTATTTCTGGAATTTTCCATTTAATATTATTGGACTGTGGTTGCCCAAAGGTAACTGAAAGTGCAGAAAACAAAATGGCTGATAATGGGAGAACACTGTATTTTTCTGCCTCTTTCCTTTTCTCTTCTCCTTTGGAGACTCCTGTGTTGCATATGTTGGTACCCTTGATGGTATCTCACAGTTCCTTCAAGCTCTGTTCATTTTCTTTCATGCTTTTTTTTTTCTGTTCCTCAGACAGGGTAATTTCAGTTGTCTTCAAGTTAGCTGATCCTTTCTTCCACTTGCTCAAATCTGTTGAACTCTTTTAATGAACTTTTTATTTCAGTTATGTACTTTCCACCTCCAGTTTCTTTTTGGTTTTTTAAAAATATATAATTTCTATCTCTATTAATAATCTAATTTGCTCATGTGTAATTTTCCTATTTTATTTAGTTATTTGTCAGCGACTTCCTTTAGTTCACTGAGCATATTTAAGACAGCTGCTTTAATGTCTTTGACTAGTAATTCAAATGTCTGAGCTTTCACAGACATAGTTTATGCCAAGTTTTTTTCTCCTGTGAATGGCCCATATTATTCTATTTCTTTGTATGTTCTATAATTTTTTGTTAAAAACCGGATATTCTGAGTATCATAATGTGGTAACTCTTAAAATCAAGGGCTTCTCCTCCTCTGGGACTGTGGATTTTCTCTAGTTAAAGGCTGGATCATCAGTTTCTGACTTTTTCAGACTGCTTGTGCAAAATGTGTATTTCTTGTCACTGAAGTTCTTCTTCCTTTATCTCTGTGACCAGTTAGTGAACTACCAAAGATTTCCTCAAATATCTAGCTACAAACAAGGGGGAAGGTCTGTCTCTTTAAATCTTCCAGTGGATGCTGCTGGAGGAAGCCACTGCTGCCAAGTGGATCAAAACCAAGGCAAGTCTCCGTATTGATCCCTCAGGGCACCACCAGACTGACCAAAATGTACCACGTCAAATTTTTTGAGGACAAGGTCCCTGATGCTCACTCTGACATCAGCCAGCTGCTCCAGGAATGTGGGTTGCTGCCCTTACAGGCACAGCAAGACTAAGAAATGGAGGTGGTAGCTGGCTCACGTCCACCACTCACAAAGGACCAGCAGCTCACTCTTTCGCTCTTTTGCTCGTTCTTTCTTTCCTCTTTCTTTTTTCTTTTCTCTCTCTCTCTTTTTTTTTTTTTTTTAAGACAGTCTTGCTCTGTCACCCAGGCTAGAGTGCACTGGTGCAATCTCCACTCACTGTAAGCTCCACCTCCCGGGTTCACACCATTCTCCTGCCTCAGCCTCCTGAGTAGCTGGGACTACAGGCACCCACCACCACACCCAGCTAATTTTTTTTTTTTTAATTTTTTTTTTATTTTTAGTAGAGACAGAGTTTCACCATATTAGCCAGGATGGTCTCGATCTCCTGACCTCGTGATCGGCCCGCCTCGGCCTCCCAAAGTGCTGGGATTACAGGCATGAGCCACCGCACCAGGCCCAGCTTCTCCTTTTTTCAAGCATTCTCCCATAGATGCCTGACCAGGTTCCAGAGTTTCCAAATAATTCATTGCAATTGCTCTTTATAGCTCAATGGTTGTTCCAGTGGAAGGACCAGCCTCTATAGCTTCCTACAATACCATTTTGTCCTTAGGTAAACTACTTCTGCATTTTTATATACAGACTTAAACACAGTTTTACAACATTATCTACATTCTTCCCCACCAACCTCCATTTCACAATCCTCCACCATTTCACCTATCATACTTTGTCATGCTTTTATTTTCATTTCAAATTAATATTTTATTTTCTCTTTATTCTCAGTAATTTTTGGATTAGTTTGGTGGTACCTTAGCTCTCCTTTGTTTATTGAGTCCTGTCACTTCCTTCTGTACATTTTTTCATTGTACTTCT
Source organism: Colobus angolensis palliatus (assembly GCF_000951035.1). Lineage (NCBI taxonomy): Eukaryota > Metazoa > Chordata > Mammalia > Primates > Cercopithecidae > Colobus > Colobus angolensis. The sequence continues at coordinate 1,671,950 of NW_012116910.1, forward strand.
CTGTGTCTACCAAGACTACTGCGCCCACTGCAATAATCTGGTGGCAGACACTCCCACTGTTGCCTATGGTTTGGGAAGTTTTGCAGCAGCAGTCACTGCCTGGCTGCTCAGCCTCCCCCAGCTAATTGTCCCATCAGGAACCCTGCCCAGCTGAGCATCCACTGCTCCTGACTGGTGATTCCTGGGGGGTCTTCCAGCTTCTGCGGCACACTCCTGACGAATGCCTTCTGCATCGGCTTCCATTTGCATTCTTTCCTTCTAGGAGTCATCATTTCTGATCCAACAAAGGTTTCCCTTCTTGCTTTTCTTTGAAGTCCTGTCTTTACTCATTTGTGGATTCATTTATGTCCTGATTATAATTTGTAAGGATTGGATCAGAGAAGGGAGACTATAGCATGTGATAGATACACTGTTTTGATTTAGAAGTCTCCTAGTGACTTTTTTGCTTGTGGGTCTTTCAAAAACTTTCAAAGCAAGATTTTGCACATTTCTGGTCTCTAATTCCTGACACATTCAGCATTGCAAGTTAAGATAAGCCCGAACTCCAAACCTTTGCAAAGTCTGGGCAGCAACACGGTCACTTCTCCTGCCAGCTGGCCAGCAC
>NW_012116910.1:1672618-1674986 GCF_000951035.1 Colobus angolensis palliatus
TCAAGCAAGAGTTGTGAGAAGAAGGTGCCAGGCATGGGATGACCTCTTGTGGGCCCATATTTCCCCACTTTTCATGCTAGAAATCCAAACTAGCCTCCTTGGCTACCACAAGACCCTCTTATTGATCAGGGAAAGCACTCTTTATCTCTCTGTATCACCACACATGCAGAAGAAAAAAGCAACATTCTTTCAGCAGTGCGGTCTTATCACTATCTTCACAAAAAGGAAGGCTCCGAAACTCAGAGAGGTGAAGCGATTGCCCCCGTCACAAGCTCATCTCTAAACTGTACTCTCGTTTACACATGTTGTCCACTTCGGCGATATAACAAACATTACGTCACACGTTCTCTGTTGTCTCTCTTTCTGAATATTGCAAACAGGCTGCAACAAGAAAGAAGACAGCCCCTGAAAACCAACAGTGCTGAAAGTGAAGACTGAGATTCAGGTGAGATATGTGGCAGTACGGGTCACGTTGACATCTACCCAAGTTTGGTTCTCTAGAGAGTGCAATATCTTCTTTAAAAAATCACCAGTGCAAACTCAAGGGCTAGGATGCTTGTTGCTTCCTTGTCTCTTGATGTCAACAGTAACCCCAGATTGTGAATCACGTGTCCGTCTTTAGAAGTAGTGCATGGCAGACGAGGTATGAAAATATCAATTCATCTTTATTTTCTAGGCAGTAAACAATGTATAAATTGTAGACCCCTCATTTTCATACTTGCCTTTAAGTCTAAACTAAGAATTATTTTCACCCAATTGTACTAATCTAAGAACTTTAAATAATGAACACCTGCCATTTTAAGATGGTTTCTGATTAGAAGGCTCTGGCCCTACCTATCCTAGCTTTCTGCTCAAACCTTTAGGACGATCCATAGAAGGCAGTGAAATTTAACTGTGAAACAAATGATCATTGACTTCCAGAATCGGGGAAAGTTTACTCACTAGAAGGCTAAAGGAATTTGCTATGAGGCACACACATGAGTTGGCAAACCATCCAGCCATGCTCTGCCATCAGAATAGGAAACCGGAGCACTTGAAACCAGAGGAGCATGTTCTCCCTCCACTTCTATATCCCCTCAGCTAAGAAACACGAGACATGATAGGATCTGAAAATGGGACCTCAGCCCTTTCTCTAAGCTGTTACCTGTGCTTTCCAAGGCAAAGCAAGCTCCTTTGCACCCTGAACTCTACCATTCAGTACCTGCCTTCTCACAATGCTTCAGAGAGGCACCTCCCAAAAACTAGCTGGACAGGAAAAGGGTACAAACACACACTGAATCCTCAAAGGCATGATCCATACAAGAAAAGTCCTATGATCGGGGAAAACATGAAGAGCCCTGGGATCCTCAGAGTTCCTGTGCTCCAGGCAGCTTCCACAGCTGGCTGGGTGCCCTGGAGCCCTGAGGAAGGTCAAGGTCTCCCAGCAGCACAGCCCTGACCAGCACCCTAGAGGACAAGAGGTCAGAACTGATGGTTCTGTGTATATCCTGTGAAAATGTTGCAGAACTGGGAATAGACATCACCAGGAAAGCCCAGAGAGACAGCAAACCTAGGAAAATGGTTCTCTAGAAAAACAGTGTTTGAGATGCATAGCACAGGGGCTTAATGAGGCAGGAGTCAAAATCATAATTGGAGACAAGCTGAGATGAGAAGACAAATCCACTGAGATCAAAGGGGAGCTGAATGAGATATGGAAAGATTGCAAGAAACTGACCATGAAATTGCAAAATTAAAATCAAGGAAAGATGTAGTAAATTGGTGCTGTAAAAAACTGTCTCAGTGATATGGAGGACAAACTTAAGAAGCTACAACTTGAGTTCATGTAAAATGTCTACAGAACCGCACCTGATTCTACGTGCTTCTCCCACCATTCCCTCTGTGTGCAACAGTGAAACGGCTGAGGAGTTAGCAGAGCCCGAGAAGTGGAGCTGGACACTTGGCTGAAGCGTTAACTTGCAAATCATCTACAAACAACTGACAGCTGCTGTGGACATCCTTCCCTGTGAGCATGAAATGGAGCCATGGACTCCCTGCCGTGAGCAACAGTGGCTAACAGTGATGGACACCAGGGGTGTCTTAGTCCATTGGTGTTACTACAAAGAGACACTTGAGCCTGGGTAATTTATAAAGAAAAAAAAGTGTATTTGGCTTATGATTCTGATGACTGGTATGTGGTGATGGTCTCAGCCTTCTCCCACTAACAGCAGAAGGTGAAGGGAACTGACGTGTGCAGAGATCACATGGAGAGAGGGGAGGCGAAGGGGTGGAGGAGGCTCCAGGCCCTTTTCAACAAGAGCCCATGGGTTGGTTAGAGCAAGAACTACTAGAGCTGAACTCACTGCCTTCAGCGGGAGGGCTTTAATCTCTT
>NW_012116910.1:1680586-1681142 GCF_000951035.1 Colobus angolensis palliatus
TATTTTTAGGAAAAAGAGCAAATTAATCATATTTTCAGATAAATAAAAGCCAAGTTTACCACCAACAATCCTACACTAATGGGACGTCAAAAAAGATGTATTTATTGAGGGAAAACATGTAAAGCAAACAGAACCCACAGGAAATAATTTAGAAAAAATTATCACTTATGGAAGTTTTCAATGCAACTCTCAATCACTTTTAGGTCAACCATATTTTTAAAATAGTAAAAATACAGATTTGGACAACACCATTAACAGGCTTGATTTATGGGACATCTGTGGAACTGGAAGCTCATTTATTAGTAGTAGAAAATGTGCATTCTCCTTAGGCACACAAGGAATATTGCCCAAAACACAGCTTACTAGCCTCAACAAGTCTCAAATAACTTCTATGGGATGGACCAGTGTTCCCCTTTACATACTTTGACAGTTTTTCCTGTCTGCTTTTAAAATTTCTATTTATCACTGGGATTGAGCAATTTGATTATAATGAGACATGATGTAATTTTATTCAATGGTACTTGTGCTTGAGGTGCATTGAACTTCTTGCATCTGT
>NW_012116910.1:1686652-1687011 GCF_000951035.1 Colobus angolensis palliatus
TTGATAGAGACTGTGTTGGGTCTGTTGATTCCTTTGAACAGTATGATAATTTTTAACAATATTGATTATTCCAATCCATGAGCATGGGATGCGTTTCTATCTGTTTGTGTCATGTATTACTTATTTCATCAGCATGTTGTAGTTCTCCTTATAACGATCTTTCACTTCCTTGGTTCAATATATATCTAGGTAATTTTTTGTAGCTATAATAAATGAGATTGCCTTCCTGATTCAGTTCTTGGCCAGATTGTTATTGGTGTATAGGAATGCTATTGATTTCTGTACATTAATTTTGTTTCCTTAAATGTTACTGAATTTATTTATCAAATCTAAGAGTTTTTTGGTGGAGTCTTCATACG
>NW_012116911.1:0-322 GCF_000951035.1 Colobus angolensis palliatus
CGAGGCCGGGCACGGTGGCTCAAGCCTGTAATCCCAGCACTTTGGGAGGCTGAGACAGGCGGATCACGAGGTCGGGAGATCGAGACCATCCTGGCTAACACGGGGAAACCCCATCTCTACTAAAAAATACAAAAAACTAGCCGGCGAGGTGGCGGGTGCCTGTAGGCCCAGCGAGACGGGTGGATCACGAGGTCAGGAGATCGAGACCATCCTGGCTAACATGGTGAAACCCCGTCTCTACTAAAAAATACAAAAAACTAGCCGGCGAGGTGGCGGGTGCCTGTAGGCCCAGCTACTCGGGAGGCTGAGGCAGGAGAATGGC
>NW_012116911.1:372-1748 GCF_000951035.1 Colobus angolensis palliatus
GAGCTTGCAGTGAGCTGAGATCTGGCCACTGCACTCCAGCCTGGGTGACACAGCGAGACTCTGTCTCAAAATAAATAAACAAATAAATAAAATCAAGACATATTTTGTGATTGTTGTGACTAGGTGGCATCTATGCCATCTGCCTCAATGCTTGCATGTGTGCATCGACACATGCAGCTTGAAAGGACACTGGGGACAGCAGTGGTGTGCTCTGAAGAAAGGTTGCATTTCCTGAGCTCTTGATGACACTGAGGACAAGATTGTCTGGAAAAGCACAGACTCAACAGCTCTGAATGAAAAATTGACCCGGGAAAGTCAGACTCTGCATGTGGAGACGTGGAGTGTTAGGAACACCTTCGCTAAATTACCTTGATTGAACTTGATTGAAAATTCCTTTTTATGTATTTACTTAACTTTTTTTTTTTTTTTAGGCTGGGCACGGTGGCTCACGCCTGTAATCCCAGCACTTTCAAAGGCCGAGGTGGGTGGATCTCCTGAGGTCAGGAGTTTGAGACCAGCCTGGCCAACATGGCAAAACCCCAGCTCTACTAAAAATTAGCTGGGCGTGGTAGCATATGCCTGTAATCCCAGCTACTCAAGAGGCTGGGGTATGAGAATCGCTTGAACCTAGGAGGTGGAGGTTGCAGTGAGCCGTGATCATGCCACTGCACTCCAGTTTGGGCAACACAGTGAGACGCCATCTCAAAAAATAATAATATAGCTACTAATTTTGTTTTTCTTTTTGAGACAAGGTCTCACTCTGTCACTCAGGCTGGAGTGCAGCAGCACCATCACGGCCCACTGCAGCCTCTACCTCCCCGGGCTCAGGTGATCCTCCCACCTCAGCCTCCCAAGTAGATGGGACTACAGGCACATGCTACCATGCCCAGCTAATCTTTGTATTTTTTTAAAGACAAGGTTTTGCCATGTTGCTTGGGCTGGTCTCAAACTCCTGGGCTCAAGTGATTCTCCCACCTCAGCTTCTCAAGTACCTTGGATTACTGACAGGAGCCATCTCATCCAGCAATTTCCTTTTTTCACAATGTATAGTAGATGATAAAAACCTGTTTAAGTAAGTTTAAATACCTGTGTGTTTAAGTGCCTTACCTGTTTAAGTAAGTTTAAAAGAGGGCCTTCGATAAGTATAAAATAAAGTTTGCTTGTTTTTTTTTTTTTGAGACAGAGTCTCGTTCTGTCACCCAGGCTAGAGTGCAGTGGCGATCTTGGTTCACTGCAAGCTCCGCCTCCCGGGTTCACGCCATTCTCCTGCCTCAGCCTCCCGAATAGCTGGGACTACAGGCGCCTGCCACCATGCCTGGCTAATTTTTTGTATTTTTAGTAGAGACGGGGTTTCACTGTGTTAGCCAGGATGGTCT
>NW_012116912.1:0-321 GCF_000951035.1 Colobus angolensis palliatus
GAATAGAATAGAATAGAATAGAATAGAATAGAATAGAATGCCAGGTGCGGTAGCTCATGCCTGCAATCCCAGCACTTTGGGAGGCCAAGGCAGGAGGATCACTTTAGTGCAGGAGTTCCAGACCAGCCTGGGTAACATAGTGAGACCCTGTCTCTGTATAAAAAATAGTAATAATAAGATAAAATTAAAATTTAAAAATACTTTTAAAAACAGCCAGGTATAGTGGCTCACGCTTGTAATCTCAGCACTGTGGGAGGCCGAGGCAGGCTGATCACTTGAGCTCTTTTTTATTTATATATATATATTTATATACATGTGACA
>NW_012116912.1:7635-8533 GCF_000951035.1 Colobus angolensis palliatus
ACACACACACACATACACGAAAATTAGCCAGCATAGTGGCACACCTGTAATCCCAGCTACTCGGGAGGCTAAGGCACAAGAATTGCTTGAACCCGGGAGGCAGAGGTTGCATTGAGCCGAGATTGCACCACTACACTCCAGCCTGGGTGACAGAGCAAGACTCCATCTCAAAAAAAAAAAAAAAAGAATCCCTTTCTGTCTGACCCCCCCACCAGACGGCAGCAGAATTGTGTGGGGAGCTTGTTCCCAAGGGACCTGGGGGATGGAGCGGGCTCTCCCTTCTCCCTCCGACCTCCAGGCCCCACTGAGCCCTCTGGACACAAGCACAATCAGGCATTTCATGTCTGGCAAGGGTCAGAATGAAAGGCCTGTGTCTGTCTGCTCCCCCCTCCTCCCTTTCTCCATCTTCAGATGATTCCATCTGCCCTTGGGCCAGAGTCTCATCTTTCTCCCTCCTTTCCCATCCTGCCCGCTGAGTTATTTACAAATATCTGGGAACAGAAGGGATTTCTTCAGTGCTCTATAGTGCCTGCCACTGACTCAGGTCTCTAACATGCTGGGGGGCGGCAAGGGTAAAGATGCTCATGGTCCTCCCCTGTCACCCACAGGAACCCAAAGAGCTCAATACCCTGGGTGCGGTGGCTCATGCCTGTAATTCCAGTAATTTGGGAGGCTAAGGTGGGAGGATCACCTGAGGTCAGGAGTTCAAGACCAGCCTAGCCAACATAATGAAACCCGTCTACAAAAATTAGCCAGGCATGGTGGTTTGCGCTTGTAATCCCAGCTACTTGGGATGCTGAGACAGGAGAATCACTTGAACTTGGGAAGTGGAGGTTGCAGTGAGCTGAGATAGCACCACTGCACTCCAGCCTGGGCAACAGAGTGAGACTCCATCTAA
>NW_012116913.1:0-1095 GCF_000951035.1 Colobus angolensis palliatus
TATGTTCCTTCACTTTCTGTATGCTGATAGGGCCTTTCCAAACCCATTAACTTTTCAAAATAAGTCTCACCAGTTTCATGGAGGCATGGATATGTCGAGCTCCTTATACTGTCAAGTGAGATGTGGAACTGTTTCCTTCACTGGTTATAAAATAATGGGTTGACTTTTTTTCCAGCACTTTACAGATACCATCAATTGTCCTATTGCTTATATGGTTAAAACCAAAGCAACGCTGATATTATTCATGTCTGTTCTATTGCAAGGTATGCCCTCTACTCACCTCCACTTGCTGGCAAGTATTTCCATTTGTCTGTGTGTTTTAGTAATTTGAATATGATTGACCTAAGAGTAATTGTGTGTGTGTGTGTGTGTGTGTATGTGTGTCATGTGTGTGTGTGTGTCAACAGCTTATCCTGCTATTTGCTGTTCCCTGAACTGCACTGATTCATGACTTACAATTTCTCTAATTTTGAGGAAAAAAATAGAGGGACAGTGAGTTTGAGTCCAGACACAAACCTCACTGAAGTGGACACAGGATTCTAACCTCAGGGGTGCTCAAGACACACTGATCACAAGAGCCAGCCTCAGGGGCAGGTGCAGATGGAGGCTAAGGTCTGGCTTCCGGTCAGCACTGTGGCTTCTTCTCCGTAAGACATCTTCCCTTGAAGAATTTATCTGGACTCATGATTCTTTGCTTATCTCCAAAGTCCCTGAAATGAAAATGTTTGTTTTAATAAGAAAAAAACCTTCTCACATGCGCAAAAGACAGTCTCCTATGGTCACTTAATCTTGTCTTTAAATGTCAATAAGTTATCAGTGCTTCTGAAGTAAATCAGCTAAATCTATAAAATACGCTTTGTTTAACTCAACCATGCAGCCCAGCACGACGGCACTGACAGAGCCAGCAAGCAGCAGGCAGGATACGGTGCATGCTGGACAATGGGGCGGAGGGAGTTAGCATCCAGTGCAAGAGAAGAAAGTGCCCGTGGTGGTCACTGTCAGGACCCAAACTCACAGCTCCAATTGTAGGTGACTCTGTGCAAACGAAGAGATACCCTCACCAATGTTTAGTGTGGATGTCGAGTCTGATGGTGC
>NW_012116913.1:2066-3724 GCF_000951035.1 Colobus angolensis palliatus
GGCAGAAACTTTATACAGAACGTCTTGGCTAAACAGACATGATCACCAGGTTACAGGAGGGGCTATGCATGTTCACAAAGGTGGTCATGACACATAAATAAGCCTTTACTTTTTATAAAAGTTTACAGCCATTTCACAGGCTGCAAAGCACAGCCCTTGGTAAAGATGAGAGACAGGCACTCCCGAGGAGGAGCGGTGGGGCAGAAACTTTATACAGAACGTCTTGGCTAAACAGACATGATCACCAGGTTACAGGAGGGGCTATGCATGTTCACAAAGGTGGTCATGACACATGAATATGGGAGCAAACATACATGTAACATGTGACCCGTGTTCACTTAGCAGTGGGGACTTAGCATTTAAATGTGTCGCCATTAGGCCCTGTGTGCCAAAAGCTGGAGCAGGGACACAGAGGCCCTCAGAGCGCAGCCTCCATGAATGGCCAGAACCAGGCCGTGGTCAGTGGTCTCTGATCAGGAGAAAGTTCCTGAAATCTGTCTGGTGTCCAATCAAAGCTGGGGTTATGGCTGTGGAACAGGGGTCAGTTAGTCAGGGGATGAGCTGCAATTGGTTAAATCACACTTGTCTCAGGGTCAGTGCTTATTTCGCTGGTAGAGAAAAAATAATCTATCGTCAGTTAGAGCATAACCAGCAGTTAGAGCACAGTTTATTCTTTAAGAGTTGGGGTGAGGAACATAACCCCCGCCTGGCACGGCCTTAGATCTTGTTTACAACTTGGCATCTTATTGCCCCGGAGAGTCTGTTCCGTCAGTCTTAAGATCTCCATTTTAACGTTAGTGTTGGTCCGTGTTGTCTCCGAACTGCAAAGGGGGGCGGGTATAATGAGGTGTGTCTGATCTCTTGTTCTGCCCAGCTGGGAACTCAATTTTTTGGTGTTTTTGAAGCCCCCTTGGCCAAGAGAGGGACCTTTCACTCTCACGGGGTGACTACAATTTTACTTTTAGCTTAAAGTTTATAAATATGACCCTAAGTATTGACATTCCAAAAGTCACTCCTTTGTTTTGGCTAAAAGTACCTGGCAAGAGTCCTTGCAATGAGGTTCAGGAGCAGTATTTTCTCCTGACTTTATTTGCAATAGGCACATGAGAGACTGTTGAAAAGATGTAGTACCAAAGCAGCCTTAATCTGTTGGTGAATGGAGTTGGTATGATACGGAAATCACTTTCAATATTTTGTAACACATGTAAACATGGAATAAAACAGCGGTGAGCACGGGGTGTAAAGTCCCTAAAGGTATGATGTTTCAGCTACCAAATAATAGGGTAATAACAGACATTTTCTGGAGGAGTTGTCTATAATACAATAACAGTAGGGGGAGGACCTTTGGCCAAGGAAGTCCAAGATTTTCTTAATTTTTTTTTTTTTTGTTGTTGTTGTTTGAGACAGAGTCTCACTCTGTTGCCCAGGCTGGAGTGTGGTGGTGCGATCTCCACTCACTTTGACCTCCATCTCCCTGATTCAAGTGATTCCTGCCTCGGCCTCCTGAGAGGCTATTACAGGCGTGTGCCACCACACCCAGCTCATTTTTTTGTATTTTTAGTAGAGATGTGGTTTTGCCATGTTGGCCAGGATTGTCTCGCACTCCTGACCTCAAGTGATCTTCCCGCCTTGGCCTCCCGAAGTGCTGGTATTACAGG
>NW_012116914.1:0-749 GCF_000951035.1 Colobus angolensis palliatus
CATTTGCTGAGGAATGTTTTACTTCCAATTATGTGGTCAATTTTGGAATAAGTGTAATGTGGTGCTGAGAATAATGTATATACTGTTGATTTGGGGTGGAGAGTTCTGTCGATGTCTATTAGGTCTGCTTAGTGCAGAGCTGAGTTCAAGTCCTAGATATCCTTGTTAATTTTCTGTCACGTTGATCTGTCTGTGTTTTCAATGGGGAAGTCTAAGTCTCTTTGTAGGTCTCTAAGAACTTGCTTTATGTACCTGGCTGCTCCTGTATTGGGTACATATATATTTAGGATAGTTAGCTCTTCTTGTTGCATTGATCCCTTTACCTTTATTTAATGCCCTTCTTTGTCACTTTTGGTCTTTGTTGGTTTTACGTCTGTTTTGTCAGAGGCTAGGATTGCAACCCCTGCTTTTTTTTGTTTGTTTGTTTTCCATTTGCTTGGTAAATATTCCTCCATCCCTTTATTTTGAGCCTGTGTGTGTCTTTGCGTGTGAGATGGGTCTCCTAAATACAGCACATTGATGGGTCTTGACTCTTTATCCAGTTTGCCAGTCTGTGTCTTTTAATTGGGGCATTTAGCCTATTTACATTTAAGGTTAATATTGTTATATGTGAATTTGATCCTGTCATTATGATGCTAGCTGGTTATTTTGCCTGTTAGTTGATGCAGTTTCTTCATGGTGTCGATGGTCTTTACAATTTGGTATGTTTTTGCAGTGGCTGGTACTGGTTGTTCCTTTCTATGTTTAGT
>NW_012116914.1:799-1091 GCF_000951035.1 Colobus angolensis palliatus
GTTAGTTGATGCAGTTTCTTCATGGTGTCGATGGTCTTTACAATTTGGTATGTTTTTGCAGTGGCTGGTACTGGTTGTTCCTTTCTATGTTTAGTGTTTCCTATAGGAGCTCTTGTAGGGCAGGCCTGGTAGTGACAAAATCTCTCAGTATTTGCTTGTTTGTAAAATATTTTATTTCTCCTTTGCTTGTGAAGCTTAGTTTGGCTGGATATGAAATTCTGGGTTGAAAATTATTTTCTTTAAGAACGTTGAATATTGGCCCCCACTCTCTTCTGGCTTGTAGGGTTTCTGC
>NW_012116915.1:0-495 GCF_000951035.1 Colobus angolensis palliatus
GCATTAGCCCTCTCCCAAGTCCATCTTTCTGTCTCTAGTCTTCAGAGCCTGGGATCTTTCATCATGAAAGAGGAGAGGACAAGTTTGTCCCATGCGGGTGAGCAGCAAATCCAAGTTGCCTGTCTCCATTCTTCAAAAGCAGGAAATTGTTTCACCCTGCTCCATAAAAGGAATGTGGTCTGCAAATGGAAGAATCATTTGAGAAAGCAGCTCATGCAGGAGCTCCAGGAGGTTGACTGCAGTTGATTCAATGGTCTCATGACTGTGTGATGTGTGATGCAGTAGCCTCCTGGCAAACAAGTGCTCCCAAGCAGACCCGTGGTATCCTTGGGCCCTGCAGCAGCCAAACTACAATACATAGCCACAGCTATTGGCTTTGCCCATCCAGTCCCCTCTATAGAGCCCATTCATATGACCTGAGCACTAAACAAAGACCTCAGAATGGCAGAGATACAGCCAGAGAGCCACTGCTTACTAAATTACTAAAATGTAATG
>NW_012116915.1:5785-6544 GCF_000951035.1 Colobus angolensis palliatus
ACTGCAACATCTGCCTCCTGGCCTCAAGTGATTCTCCTGCCTCAGCCTCCTGAGTAGCTGAGATTACAGGCATGAGCCACCACGCCCAGCTGATTTTTGTATTTTTAGTAGAGACAGGGTTTCACCATGTTGGCCACACTGGTCTCAAACTCCTGACCTCAAATGATCTACCCACCTTTCTTTCCTTTTATCTTATTTTATTTTGCTTTCCTTTTATTTTGAAATGTAGGTTTTATCACTGTTCAGGTATGGTGAGGTGAGCAGAACAGGAGACACCTGCTATTAAAGAGAGAGTTTGTTACTCACAGTTCCCAAAAGGAAGAGACACCACACCATGAGGAGGCCACAGGGGGAAGCACAGGGCTCACAGGAGGCAGAGGGAGGGAGGGGAAATGGTGGACAAGAGCCTTTATGTGGTTTTCGTGGGAAGGAACAGGCGAGGCAAACAAAGTAGTCTTAGAATCAGCCAGTTTGTCCAGTTTCACCAGCCCCAGCATGCAGAGGCTGTCGCTAGTTGTCTGATACCTGGACCCAGGGTGATTAGGGCAAGGCCTGGCGTGATTGGTCCCTAAAAGTGCAAGAACCTATGACAGCCCAAGAAAGGAAGTGGTCGGGTGTAGGCTCTGGACTGATGGGTTTGTTGATGAAAGGGGAACTCGCAGGGGAGTTGCTAGTCCCTCCAGAGTCAAGTTCCCAGCATCTCAAAGCATCAGAAATACAGAAAATAAAATGGCATGATTAGTATCCCTTCCTTCCTTC
>NW_012116916.1:0-631 GCF_000951035.1 Colobus angolensis palliatus
AAAAGCAAGCATAAAGGTAGGTGATACCACATTATGTAAAGTGACAAGTTAAAATGAATTTTGAAATTGTTTAGTTCCATTTTATAATTTAATATTTGAAATATAAATTGTCTTGCATGCAGTAAGATAAATGGGAATAAATATCTCAAAAATTATGATAAATATTCATTGAATCATGTAACTATGCCAATTTTTGTCATAAAAAGTTCTTTTATAAATTTTTTCAAACTTTGTTTTGTAATTACAGTGACAAGGAAAATGATGGGATACAGTTTTCTAAACTAGCCTGTAGAAATGGTGATTATAACATTAAGTATTGTTAAGCAATCTACACACCACACACTGGAGCCTTTCGGGGGGTGAGAGGCAAGGGGAGGGAGAGCATTGGAACAAATATGTAATGCATTAGGAACTTAAAACCTAGATGATGGGTTGGTAGGTGCAGCAAACCACCATGGCACATGTATACCTATGTAACAAACCTGCACATTCTGCACGTGTATCTCATAACTTAAAGTACAATAAATAATAAAATTATTATCAAGCAATGACATTTAAGTGCATTACTTGTGGTAATTAAAATATATTATAGAGACTAAGTTAAGAATGGCAAAATACTAGGCCTCAATTC
>NW_012116916.1:2358-3932 GCF_000951035.1 Colobus angolensis palliatus
TTGCTGCATATCATTTTATTTTTTAGGGTCAGATAGTGTTCCATTGTGTATATATCATATTTCCTCTATCCATCTATAGATAGACTCTAACATTGTTTCCATATATTTGATATTGCAAATAGTGCTGCAGTAAGCATGGGGTGCAAATATCCTTTTGATATACTGATCTCCTTTCCTTTTGATAAATACCCAGTAGTGGGATGGCTGCATCCTATGGTAGTTCTATTCTTAGTTTTAGTGTTTCGGTGTTATTCTGAGAAATCTTTACACTGTTTTCCATAATGGCTGCATTAATTTACATTCCCACCAACAGTGCATGACAGTTTCCTTTCTCCACATCCTCGTCAGCATCTACTATTTTTTGTCATTTCATAAATAGTAATTCTGGGGTAAGATGATATCTCACTGGGGTTTTGATTTGTATTTTCTCAATGATAGGTGATGTTGAACATTCTTTCATATACCTGTTAGCCATTTGTATGTCCTGATTTGAGAAATGTCTGTTTATCGCTTTGCTCCCTTTTGAATGGGATAATTTGGTTTCTTACCACTGAATTATTTCAGTTATCTGTATATTTGTTCTTTCTGCTCATTAGTTTCTAGTCAGGTGATTAGTTTAAAAATATTTCCCCCATTAAACAGTTTCTCTTTATTGATTATTTCCTTTGCTGTGCAGAAGCTTTTTAGTTTAATATACTCTATTATTCCATTTTTTTCTTTTGCTGCCTGTGGTTTTAAAGTCTTGATCATAAAATCTTTGGCTAGACCAATGCAATGAAATTTGTTCTTTAGTTTTCTCCTCGTATCTGAACATTTTCAAGTGTTACATTTAAGTCTTTAATTCATTTTGAGTTGATTTTTGTATATGGTGAAAGAGAGGGATTTAGTTTCATTCTGCATAAGGATATCCAGTTTTCCCAGTACCATTTATTGAAGAAGCTGTCTTTTCCCCAATATATGTCCCCGGCACCTTTGTTGAAAATTAGGTGGTTGCAAATATGTGAACTTATTTCTGGGTTGTTTATTCCATTCCTTTGGTCTATGTGTTTGTCTTTATGCCAGTTCCACAGTGTTTTGGTTACCAAAGCTGTGCGCTACATTTTGAAGCCACGTGGTGTGAAGCCTCAAGCTTTTGTTCTTCTTCTGCTCAGGATTAATTTGGTAACTTGAGCTCTTTTAAAATTCCAAACAAACTTTAGATTTTTTTTTTCTATTTCTGTGAAAAAAATCGCATTGGTGTTTTATAGCAGTTGAATTGAATTATAGATTGCTCTGGGTAGTATGGTAATTTTAGCAAAATTAATTCTTCCAGTCCATGACCATGGGTTGTCTTTCCATTTGTTTGTATCTTTTTCAATCACTTTCATCAGTGTTTTGTAGTTTTCCTTGTAGAGGTCTTTCACATTCTTGATTAAATGTATTCCTAGGTTTTTGTTTTTATGCAGCTGTTAAAAAAAAAAAAAAAAAAAGGATTGCCTTCTTCATTTCCTTTTCTGCTAGTTCATTATTGGTGAACAGATATGCTACTGATTTTTGTATGTTGATTTTATGTCCTGCAACTTTACTGAATTTAT
>NW_012116917.1:0-364 GCF_000951035.1 Colobus angolensis palliatus
GCTGGTCTTGAATTCCTGACCTCAAGTGATTCGCCCGCCTCAACTGCTTAAAGTGCTAGGATTACAGGTGTGAGCCACCACACCTGGCCATTATTCATTTTCACGGAGTTTTTTCTGTGTGTGACATCTTGCTTTGTCACCCAGGTTGAAGTGCAGTGGTGCAATCACAGCTCACTGTAGCCTCAACTTCCTGAGCTGAAGTGATCCTCAAGTAGCTGGGACTACAGGTGTGTGCCACCATACCTGGCTAATTTTTATATTTTTTGTAGAGATAAGGTTTTGCCATGTTGCCCAGGCTAGTCTTGAACTCCTGGCCTCAAGCAATGCACCTGCCTCTACCTCCTAAAGTGGTGGAATTACAAGC
>NW_012116917.1:6944-7820 GCF_000951035.1 Colobus angolensis palliatus
TCCCTGAGTGCTAGGATTACAGGCTTGAGCCACCGCGCCCGGCCACAAACCAATATAATCTAAGGAATACAATGAAAGGCATGTTTCAGCAAACAAGGAGTAATTAATTGACTTCTGGTACCAGAAAGGTGAGGCATGAAGTATATTAGATGTGGCAGATAAGAGTGTAAAGTAATAATAAAAGTCACTGACATGTATTTAGCACTTATCATGTGCCTGGCACTATGCTTACCACTTCACACAGATGACCTCACTAATCTTATCAGTATATGAGGAAACTACCAGTATAACTGGACAGAAGAACAGTCAGTGGCAGTGAATGAGAAGAAATAGAAAACTCTAAGGGTTACTGAATACAAGAAAGCAGAATTTCCATGGCCATACAACCTGGAAAAACTGGTATCAAATTGAAAAATGTTCATATTTTAGGCAGTCATAAACTGACTAAATAAAGGGTCATTATTTTATTAATGAAGAAAAACTCTGATATAAAACTTAATTCTTTAAACTCATGAACCACAGAACCACTTAAAAGTATCCTTCCAACACCAGTGCTCATGTCCCATTTTTTGCTAACACCATAAATCCTATCAGTTTGCAGTTCAAACATTAACGTCTTTTAACATCTTAAAGCAGTGCCTATAGGGGTTTGTCTTTAAAATTATCACAAGTATAGGCAAACAATAAGTAACCTCATTCTTATACTAAGATATTTTGTGAATGATTTTATTTCAGGTGTTAAACCACATGTATTATATACTTTCATACATCACTTCAGAATTTACATAGTGAAAATTGGCACATCTATTTAAATATTTTAAAACTTGGAGATACATCAGGCTAACCGCAGACCTTTCAACAGAAACCCATACAAGC
>NW_012116918.1:0-801 GCF_000951035.1 Colobus angolensis palliatus
AATAAATAAATAAATAAATAAATAAATAAATAAATAAATAAATAAATAAATAAATGTGAGGGAGAAAAATACCCTACCCTCTCCCTACTCCTACCCTCCAGTCTTCCATCAGTGCCTCCAATTGTCCCGATCTATTCACAAAAGCCGAATGGTAAGGACACCTATGAAATGCAATGCCAAACAAGACTGAGAGGGTCTGAGAGGGTCAGAGAATTGGATTTGAAACCCAATAGGCAAATGACTAAACCTTACTTCTTCCAGTGTTCTACAGTTCCATAAATGGCACATCTCCCCAAATGGTGAAATCAGAACCCTAGGAATCATTTTTTTTTTTTTAATGGAAGTTTTGCTCTTGTTTCCCAGGCTGGAGTGCAATGGTGCAATCTCAGCTCGCTGCAACCTCCGCCTTCTAGGTTTAAGCGATTCTCCTGCCTCAGCCTCCCAAGTAGCTGGGATTACAGGTAGGAGTCACCACACCTGGCTAATTTTGTATTTTTAGTAGAGACGGGGTTTCACAATGTTGGTCAGGCTGGTCTCGAACTCAGTCCTGAGCTCAGGTGATCCTCCTGCCTCAGCCTCCCAAAGTACTGGGATTACAGGCGTGAGTCACCACACATGGCTGGAATCATCTTTAATCATTCCTTTCCCCTCACCATCTTCCATGGCAAATCCAACAATTCCCAATGTATTTTATCTCCAAAATAATGTGAAATACATCTGCTACTTATCACTACCACCACCACTCTTGTATAAGCCATCATGTCACACCTAGACCATTGCTATAATCTCTTTTCTTCCTAT
>NW_012116918.1:5416-5736 GCF_000951035.1 Colobus angolensis palliatus
AAAAAAAAAAAAAAAAAACCTAGAGGCAAGCTGGAGCCACATCGTCACCACTGTTCTCATTTCTATGCCCACTGCCTAAATGTCTCTTCTACTTGTCTGCCCTAACCAACTCCTCCTACTCATCTTTCACAGAGCAGTTTACACACCACCTCCCCCAGGAAGCTTTCTCTACTCTCTTCAGAAAGGAAGGCACGACTTCCCATGTGCCCACAGATGAGCTTGTGGTATATCCTGGCAATGATTCAAAAATGAATAGTCCCTCGATGAACTAAGCAATCTTTAAGTCTTCAGAGCCAAACTCAGGAGATAGAAGAGACTAT
>NW_012116919.1:0-652 GCF_000951035.1 Colobus angolensis palliatus
AAATTAGTCAGGCGTGGTGGCGGGTGCCTGAAGTCCCAGCTACTCGGGAGGCTGAGGCAGGAGAATGGCATGAACCCGGGAGGCAGAGCTTGCACTGAGCCAAGATCACGCCACTGCACTCCAGCCTGGGTGACAGAGTGAGACTCCGTCTCAAAAATAAATAAATAAATAACTTACTTTTGGTAGAGCAGCGAGCCTCCGTCAAATAAACAAACAAACAAACAAACTTTTAGTAGAGACTGGTGTCTCACTTTGTTGCCCAGGCTGATCTCGAACTCCTGGCCTCAAGCAATCCTCCTGCCTCACCTCTCAAAGCATTGGGATTACAGGCATGAGCCACCTTGCCTGGCCCGTTTAACATTTTTAAAACACATTTTTAACTGTCATCC
This sequence comes from Colobus angolensis palliatus, assembly GCF_000951035.1. Lineage (NCBI taxonomy): Eukaryota > Metazoa > Chordata > Mammalia > Primates > Cercopithecidae > Colobus > Colobus angolensis. Next base: position 390 of record NW_012116919.1, read on the forward strand.
TTACCATTGACAATCACAAGAAACTAGCAGCCACTCATAATTCCACGCCCCACTGGAAACTTTTTGTTGGAAATCCTTTTAGATTAGAAAAAGAAAAGAGAAGTGTGCTGCATCTCTGTGCGTGGGATGTTCGAGTCCTGATTTGAATGAATGAACCAATTTTATAAAAATATCGGCCGGGCACGGTGGCTCAAGCCTATAATCCCAGAACTTTGGGAGGCCGAGACGGGCGGATCACGAGGTCAGGAGATCGAGACCATCCT
>NW_012116919.1:6847-8098 GCF_000951035.1 Colobus angolensis palliatus
CCTGAGTTCACGCTATTCTCCTGCCTCAGCCTCCCGAGTAGCTGGGACTACAGGCACCCGCCACCACGCCCAGCTAATTTTTTGTATTTTTAGTAGAGACTGGGTTTCACCATGTTAGCCAGGATGGTCTCGATCTCCTCACCTTGGGATCCTCCCGCCTCGGCCTCCCAAAGTGCTGGGATTACAGACGTGAGCCACCGCACCTGGTCAGTTTCATATTTTTTTTAAGAGGTGGAGTTTCGCTACGTTGCCCAGGCTGGTCTCAAATTCCTGAGTTCAATCCTCCTGCCTTGGCCTCCCAAAGTCTTGGGATTACAGGTGTGACCCATTGCTCCTGGTGACGAGGACAGTCTTGTTAGGGACTATGCCCATAACTTGGGTCTGCCATAACCCCAGGAGGTTAATGTCAGAATTGCATTGTAGAGCCTGGGCAATGTGGCAAAAGCCTGTCTTTAGAAGACATAAAAATATTGGCCGGGCACAGTGGCTCATGCCTGTAACACCAACACTCTGAGAGGCTGAGGCGGGCAGATCACCTGAGGGCACGAGTTTGAGACCAGCCTGGCCAACATGGTGAAACCCTGTCTCTACTCAATATACAAAAATTAGCCGGGTGTAGTGGTGAGCACCTGTAGTTCCAGCTACTCTGGAGGCTGAGTCAGGAGAATCGCTTGAACCTGAAAGGTGGAGGTTGCAGGGAGCCAAGACCATGCCATTGTACTCCAGCTTGGGCAACAGAGCAAGACTCTGTCTCAAAAATAAATAAATAAGTAAATAAAACAAAAAAGGAAAAGAAAAGAATGTATTTTATTTTTTGTTATTATAATTTTTATTCTTCTTTTTATTTATTTATTTATTTTTTTGGAGACAGAATCTCGCTCTATCCCCCAGGCTGGAGTGCAGTGGCGTCATGTCAGCTCACTGCAACCTCCGCCTCCCGAGTTCAAGTCATTCTCCTGCCTCAGCCTCCGGAGTAGCTGGGATTACAGACACCCACCGCCATGCCCGGCTAAGTTTTGTATTGTTAGTAGGCACAGGGTTTCGCCACGTTGGCCAGGCTGGTCAAGAATATATTCCAGTCTAGGCGCTTCGGGAGCCGCGGCTAAAGGTGCAGACATGGCCAAGTCCAAGAACCACACCACACACAACCAGTCCCGAAAATGGCACAGAAATGGTATCAAGAAACCCCGATCACAAAGATACGAATCTCTTAAGGGGGTGGACCCCAAGTTCCTGAGGAACATGCGCTTT
>NW_012116920.1:0-868 GCF_000951035.1 Colobus angolensis palliatus
AAAAAAAAAAAAAATGCTTACTGTGGTAAACCATTCAGAACAGATAAATAAAATTATTATCACCTGTACAATCCAACAATCCAAAAACTCTTTCTAGAGAAAGAGAGAGAGAGATGGGGCCCAGCTCTGTCACCCCGCCTGGAGTACAGTGGCACAATCATAGCTCAGTGCAGCCTTGGCCTCCTGGGTCCAGCAATCCTCATACCTCAGTCTTTTGAGTAGCTGGGACTACAGGCCCACACCAGCACCTGGCTTATTTCTTTTTAATTTTTGTAGAGAAGAAGTCGCGCTTTGTTGCCAAGGCTGATCTTGAACTCCTGGGCTCAAGTGATCCTCCTGCCTTGGCCTCCCAAAGTGCTGAGAGCCCCCAGCCCCAGAACAATATTTTTATGCATGATCATTTTCCTTTGGGTTTGTATTTGTGCAGTGTGTTTTGTTTTGTATTACAAAACAGGATCATTACCATAGACACTGTTCTGTCCTTGCCTTTTTTCTTCGACAGGACCTAGTGATCATTTCCCCCACGTTATTGTTAAGTACTGAATCTCTCTACGACGGATCTCTATAATTCGAATAAAAGTGATTTCACGAAGGAAGAGGGTCCTTCTTACAAAGAAAGCCATGATTATCAAGGTTTCAGGCTCCACTGAGAGCACTACTATCTGCCAAACCAAACAGAACAGACAGAAGGAGGGGCATGGGGTCAGGAGCACCTAGCACCTGCAGTGTGCACGCACTCACTTCCGGGTAGGGAGCTCCAGGGCACCCCAATTTGCAGAGGCCAGGTGCAGCTGAGAGGCCAGTTGCAGCCGAGAGGCCAGGTGTAGCCAAGAGGCCAGGTGCACCAGAGGCCAGATGCAGCAGAGAG
>NW_012116920.1:9448-10464 GCF_000951035.1 Colobus angolensis palliatus
AAAAAAAAAAAAGGAAGAAAATTACAAATAAAGAGAAGGAATTAGGTTATTAAAAACTATCTTTGCTTCCTTGTCTGATGAGCTGAAATAAGAAATAAGAAAAAAAGTTCTCTTTGCTGTGGAAACTATATTGTAGGGTAATTAAATAGACCTAGTGGATGAGGAAAAAAAAAATCTCTAAGAATTCCAATCAATGAATGCAGAATAGCATTCTTTAATTACATTTTGAAACTTCTAATTGAATAACTTCTAATTTTAAAACATATTTAAGTTAAATATACAGTTCAGCTAAACAGCGATCGATGCGTCAATGCAATGAACGTCATTCAATTCAGACAACTGCATCGATAGCTGTTTAGCTGAACCTTATGATAAAGGAATTAGGCTGCCACTTTCTAAACCCATTGATCAATCTTATCATGAAAAGCAAGACAACTAGACATGAAGTGTGGCAATAGGAAATATCACCTATGAAATAGTCTTATCCAAAAAAAAAAAAAAGGAAAGATGGAAGGAAGGAGTGAGGGAGAGAGAAGGAGGGTGGAAGGAAGGAAGTAGAGAAGAGAAGAACTGGAGGGCGGATGAAAGGGAGAAAGAATTTGAGCTCATGCCAGCTTGTAACTCTAACTCCCAGTCCATTGGAAAAACAGCAGATAAAGGAACAAGTTACATAAACACCCTGGGGTTGCAATTAACCAAACCCTGAATGTGGGATATTTTACAAAACAACTGACTCATTTCTTCATCAAGTCAATAGGGGATGTACAGGGGGAAGGGATGATTCTACATTAAATGAAACTTAATATAATGATGGACCTTGTTTGGATCCATATTCAAACAAGCCAACTGTAAAAAGACTTAGGGAAAATTGAATAGGTTATTATACTAGACAATGTAAAGAAATAATTGATGAGATGTAATAATGCATTGTGGTTACGTCATTTTAAAAGGCCTTTTCTTTCTGGTGAAATGAGTTAGGGAGGATGGATGGTAGAGGACAAGGCATTAATGGCTGA
>NW_012116921.1:0-304 GCF_000951035.1 Colobus angolensis palliatus
GGCGGAGGCGAGGTGTTGCTGGCGGAGCTTGAGGGGTGAGTTCGGGTGGGACCGGAGTGGGAGACATGGAGGGAGCTGAGGGGGAAGTTGGGGACAGGGTAGGGACCGTGGGGAAAGCTGGGGAAAGGGTAGGGACCGAGGGGGAAGTTGGGGAAAGGGTAGGGACCATGGGGGAAGCTGGGGAAAGGGTAGGGGCCAAGGGGGAATTTGGGGAAAGGGTAGGTGTTGCTGGCGGAGCTTGAGGGGTGAGTTCGGGTGGGACCGGAGAGGGAGACATGGAGGGAGCCGAGGGGGAAGTTGGGGA
>NW_012116921.1:1789-16309 GCF_000951035.1 Colobus angolensis palliatus
CCCTATCAGGGTGGGACACTATCGAGGCAGGGTGGGACCCTATCTAGGCAGGGTGGGACCCTATCTAGGGCCACCTGGTGCTAACTTTTTAGGTTTTGTGAGGCCTACTAGTTTCATTTGACCCTATCTAGGGCCACCTGGTGCTAACTTTTTAGGTTTTGTGAGGCCTACTAGTTTCAGACCCTAACACCTCTCACTAGGACCATCTCCAACACTGGAGGCCAAATTTCACCATGAGATTTGGAGGAGACAAACTTGAAAACTGTAGCAGGCCCGAATAGGACCCTCTAAAGCAGGGGCCTCAGAGCCCGGTTCTGTGGAAATACATGAAATTATAACCTTGAAGGAAAGGGGTCACTGAATCTAGCATTGCTACTTTGAGTGGCTGCAGGGAGGTAGCAGATCTTATGCTCATGAGGTATCAGGCCCTCTTGAAATCATGTCTTATCCAAAATAGAGTTCTTGCTGTCACACGGCAGAAGTGGTTTTGGCAAGGTCCACGGTAACAGCTGTGCATACAGGCATATGCTCTTAGACACTCTTCCCTCCCCACCTCCACTGCCCTGCATCTGTTTGGGGAATTACCCAATTTATAGAAATCTGCAACCCCCCTTTATTGCAGAAGTAGAAAGTAGAAAATGATATGTGTTTTCCCTGCTCCCACTGCAAACAGGGCACCAAGTAATGCAACTGTTCAGGGCAGAGCTTCTTAACCAGTGTGCTGTGGCCATGAATGGGTGAGAGGAATATTGAGATATGGAATTCTGCAGCCATTGGAGAGGCCTGATTAGGGCTTGGGGTGGCCAGTGCTCCTGGACATGTCAAAATATAATTCTCTATAGTGCCATGGCATCAAAAAGGCTGGAAAGTGTTTGACTAGGGCCCTGAACTCGAAGCTGCTGACATGTAAAAATAGAGACTGGGAAGATTCTCTCTCGGGCAAGCTAGTGGTTGCTGCAAACGATGCATCACAAGTTACTCCAGGCTAAATTGTGGCATCTAGGACCAGCAGTATTTTCTCACAAGAGCAGTTCTGTGGCATGGTTCTCCATACTTTCTGGCAATATTTTAAAATTTCAATAGATTTGTTTTCTGTTTACATCATCTGGAATTGTATAATAGCTCTACAACAATAGCTATTGTAATACACAGCCTTCCGCAGGGAAAGGCTATGGGAAGGGAAGCTTTCTTAGGGTGAATGCTTTTCTTCTTTGCACTCCTGGGTAAATCTTAACCAGCTGAGCCCCTTTGTTGGACAAAGATATCCTTGACAAGGTCCCAGCCTATAAAATGCAGAGCTTGAAGGACTGTGAGGATTCTTCTAGTTCAGTCTTCTCATTATACCAAGAAGAGAAGCTGAAATGAAATGACTTGTATGTGGGCCCACGCAGTTAGCTCATGGAATAATCTCTGGACACTCAGAAACGTGCTTTTCCAAACGTTTCCCATCACTTACAAAAATGGATTCCCTCCCTACTCCCTGCCCTAGAGCAGATGCAATCCAAACCAAGAATAAACTTTGAGCATTGTTTTCAAAGCTGAAGTTTCCAGTTAGTTAAGTACTGCTGGAGAAGCTGCTCTATAATTGATAGCTTTGTGGAAACAGAAGGCATTCCACTCAGGTGAAACAGGATTTATTTCTATTATCTAAGAAGGCATTTCCTTTAGCAATGCCATCTCTCACTTTTTAATAAAAACTTGGACTATTTTAATGTCTAGTTGTTCCTGGCATTCTCTTTTCCATAGGAAAGAATGCTCTCGATGGCTTTAAGCTAAAGCAAATACTTCTTTTCCTTATGCTTGTTAAATAAGCCAAATACACTCTTTGCTCCCTTGGAATTTTCTTGTATTTTATTTATTCTTTTTTTTTTTTTAATGTGAAAAGTATGCCAGACAACTAAGCAGATTGCTGGGTGTGTTTCATATGGATTAGCAAGAAACCTTACAGCTTCAGAAGGTTTCAATTAGGCAATTAAAAAAGAATTTGTAAAGAAGAACTTTAAAAAAAGTTTCTTGTTTGTTTTATTTTGTTTCAAGCCAAAAGAAAGATGGCTGGGGATGGGAGCTGGGGAGCATGAGTGGGGAAAGGCAGGAGTTACCAGCAGGCAGGAAAAGACTTTAGGGGTGATGGATATGTTCATTATCTTGATTTTGGTGAGACTTCATAGAAATAAACATGCCTCAAAACTAATTAAACTCTAATTTAAAAAATATGTGCTATTTGTTCTATGTCCATTATACTCACTCAGTAAGGTTGTTCTTAAAAAATAAAACCAGGCTTGGGGTGTGGTGGCTCATGCCTGTGAAACTAGTAGGCCTTACAAAACCTAAAAAGTTAGCACCAGGTGGCCCTAGATAGGGTCCCACCCTGCCTAGATAGGGTCCCACCCTGCCTCGATAGTGTTCCACCCTGATAGGGTCCCACCCTGCCAATTCCGGGAAACAACCTCATGAGGTCCCACCCTGCCAATTCCAGGGGTCTCACCCTGCCTCGAAGTTCCCGGAATTATCAACTCCAGGAAAGAACCTCATAAGGTCCTGCTCTAACCAATTAAACCAAGACCCCTTGTTCAGGCTATAGCTAGACCCAATCATTTTACGCCTTAAGCTTTGTTTGAATTTCGCGCCATAAGCTGTGTTTGAACTTGTGTTAGCATATATAAACAGCCTGTAACAAGCAGTCGGGGTCCCAGGACCAACTTAGAGCTTGGGACCCTAGCGCGCTAGTAATAAATAACTCTCTGCTGTGAACCTCATGTCGGTGATCCTTCGCGACGACCCCTGCCCAGGAGGGAATCGAGAGTTCGGTTCCAACAGTTCCAGCTACTCAGGAGGCTGAGGCAGAAGAATCACTTGAACCTGGGAGGTAGGGGTGGCAGTGAGCCTAGATTGAGCCATTGCACTCTAGCCTGGGTGACAGAGCGAGACTCTGTCTCAAGAGCAAACAAACAAACAAACAAAATATGTCAAAAAAATGTATTTTAGGGTAAAATACTTGGACTTCTTTCAAGGTCTTCTATCTGTCATGTGATGCTATGTTAGAGTCAGGCTGGAATTTACTGTTATTGCTACAAAACGTCTTAAGATCTCTGTTTTGGTGTTAATGCTGGTCAGCTATGCCTGGATCCCAAAGGGAGAAGGGTATAATGAGGCATGTCCAGCTCCCTCTTCCCATCATGGCTTGCACTAGTGTTTCAGGTTAATTAAGAAAGCCTTTGGCTAAGAGGAGGGGTGTATTCAATTGGTTGGGGGTGGGGGGGGTTAGAATTTCATTTTAGGCTTACACTCCTCACAAAAAAACCCTTCTAGGGATATTTGCATTCTTATAATCTTCATTTTTCAGATAAGAAAGCTTCAGCTGTATTTTTGCCAAAAATATTTAACCTGCATCGAATCATGAAGAAATAATCAGGCAAATCAAATTTGAGGAACATTCTGCAAAACAACTTTTCAAAATGACTGTTAAAAACAACTCTTCAACACTGTCAATGTCTTGAAAGACAAAATAGGAGAACTATTCTAGATTAAAGGAGACGAAAGACAAATGGTAAATCAAAAGCAATACGTGATCCCTGTTGCCTTCCTGACTGAAATCAACAATAGGGAACATTGTTGCTACAAAAGGGAATATTAAAATATGGTCTGAAATGTGATAATGATGGTGTAGTTATGTAAATGAATATTCTTGATATTATAAGAGACATGCTAAAGTCTTTAAAAGTGAAGTGTCTTAATGTCTGCAACTTACTATCAAATGTTGCAGGGGTGTGTGTGTGTATGCACACATATGGGGAGAGAAAGAAAGAGAGATAGAGGGGAAAAGTAAATGTGGCAAAATGTTAACAAATGTTGAATTAGCTAGGAACAGTGATTTGAGCCTGTAGTCCCACCTACTCAGGAGGCTGAGGTGGGAGAACTTCTTGAGCCCAGGAGTTCGAGGCTCAAGTGAACTATAATTGTGTCACTGAACTTCAGCCTGGGCAACATAGACGGACTATCTCTTAAAAAAAAAAAAGGTAAAACAAATTGATGAATCTCTGTAATGTGCATATAGGATGTTCTTTGTATTATTCAATTTTTCTTCAGGCTTGAAATTTCTCCAAATAAAAAGTTGGGGAAATTCGAAAGGATGCTGAGTTGCAGAGAGATAAAATAATGATAGCAAAGTTGAGATTTAAACCAAGGTGTTTCTGCTTTAGCTTTAGTCTCAACTCCCTGCACACAAGTTACCTCTCATCTGGCTGGGAAAATGAGAGGTCATTCTTGAAAAATTGGCTCACAATACAAAGAAGTATATCCCAACTCACAAATGAGAGTTACAGACTGTAAGAGTTTGGAAGAGGAGTTGATGCTGCCGTGCCCTAAGGCCAGGAACCGTATCTCTTTCTTCAGGGCTCCATGTCCAGGTTCTTGCATACAGTAGGCACTCAAATAAATTCATTGAATAAGTACTTCCTGTTAGTATTGGCCATTCTATGGATTGTGACTTTTGAATTAGACACTTAAAGATGAGTTGGATTTTGATTACTGAAAAGAAGGGAAGACTATCCAGGTAAATAAATGGCATGTGAAAAACAATGCAGGGCAGGGAAGACAAGTGGGGAGTGAGGGGTGGGGGAAAAGCTGGATAAACTGATAAAATTATTTAATAGCTTATCCTTAGGTCTCATCACTTGCATAGACTTGATGAGATTATTTTGTGTTTGAGTTTTTCCTCTTCTTCAACATATTGTTCTTACTGCTTCCCCTGCCCCACACCCATTTTGGATTAGGAGAAGGAATATTGCTTATTTTGAGGGTCAGCCTGGGTTTTAGCCTTAAACATGCCAAAGAAAAATATCTGGGCACATTCACGCTGAGGGGCAGAGCTAGAAGAAAGCTTTTCAGGACGCCAAGAGTGTTTCATTTGACAGCACGTATTTACTTTTATTCAAGACGAACCCCTATCTAAATCTCATTATTTTGCTATTTCTCATCCATGAAGAAGCCACTTGAGGTGCCCAAAGAACCCTAGCATGCCAACTGTTAGCATGGCTGGTGCGTGAGGTCTCTAGCACTATGTACCCTGCAGAAATGTCATCTCAGATGCATCATTTTGCTAAGTAGGTGCCCCTGCTCAGTGCCAACACTGGTTTGTCTTCTGAATGGGCATGCTTCCTAGAAATTACCCTTTAGCTGACCCCACAGCATAACACACATTACGTGTTTAGTGATGTCACTCCCATTCCCTGGTTGCAGACAAGAGGCGCCAGAGAAGAGCAGGAAGCTTAGCACTGAGGGAAATAGAAAGTGTTTATTTTTTGTCTCTCATCAGAGGCTCAATGCCAGACACACACATTTCAGGACTCAGCACACTGAACATGCAGACATACATGGAATCCTCAGTGAGAGTGTGGAGAATACAAGTGGAATGCGGGACCACAAAGAGATGGGAAGATCAGAGTTATGTGTAATAAAAGAGCTTTAATACGTTGCAAGAAAAATTTCGGGTTTCAGGTAAAGGAGGATTTTGAAAATATTAGAATTATTGGAGCTGGGGAATTCTATAGAATGTCGTGAAATTCCCTCTTGAAATACTATGGATTCCTTTCTGAGATACACTGAATTTGTACTACCTTGTCTGAAACAGAAGGTTAATTCAGAAGTCTACTTGAGACACTATTAACTTTTTTTTTTTTTTTTGAGATGGAGTCTCGCTCTGTCCCCCAAGCTGTAGTGCAGTGGCGCGATTTCGGCTCACTGCAAGCTCCACCTTCTGGGTTCACACCATTCTCCTGCCTCAGCCTCCCTAGTAGCTGGGACTACAGGTGCTCACCACCACGCCCAGCTAATTTTTGTTTTTGTAGTAGAGACAGGGTTTCACCATGTTGGCCAGGATGGTCTCGATCTCCTGACCTTGCGATCTGCCCGCCTCCACCTCCCAAAGTGCTGGGATTACAGGCGTGAGCCACCGCGCCCGGCCAACACTATTAACTTTTATGCAGTAGCCAGATATGCATGACTGCTTCATATCATTAAACAGAGCAGTTTTGAAAAAAAAAAAAACGGTACTGCTATATTAACTTTCTTTGGTTTTTCCCTAGGCTTAACAAGTGGACTTTTGGGTTTGCTGAAGAAGAAAAAGAAGGAGAAGGAGAGGAAGAAGAGAAGTGTAATTAACAAGAAAAAAACTTATTTGGGGGCTATGAACACCTTGAATATTTAACAGAATATCAGCTACTCATCTGTAACTCATCTGTAACCATTCTCTACATGGCTAAACTTCTAGTAATAAGGTAAGTATTTTCTGGCCAAGAGAAAGATAGGGTGTGTGTGTGTGTGTGTGTGTGTGTGTGTGTGTGTGTGTGTGTATAACAGAAGAAAATGGAAAGAAAATAAAATAAAGGATATTTTGGAGTCAGTGAGTAAATATTTACTTTTAGAGCACAGCAGGTTTTAATGGAATATGATGTCTAGGACTGGAGGAGAAATAACAAATATACTTATAATTACTTATTATTTTTACAAACTCTACTTAATAAAAATTATTTGAGACAGCTCACATTTATCCAACAAACAGTGTCGAACGCCTCGTATATCCTTTGCCTAAATTCGTTGAGAGTAGGTACACAGCACCACAGGAGTCAGAATTCATAATGGCATGTACAAGGAATGTGATCACTGGTAGGAGGCAATTCTCTATGGACTTCCTAAGTTTCTGTATGTCTTGTGATAAGAGCTAGAGAATGCCTTTGTTATAGATTATCTTTTCAAGGATACTTGCATTATTGACTAGCCTTGGGGGAGAAAAAGGGAGAGACAGAAAGACAGAAAGAATATTTCCCTCAAGAGCAGTGCACCAGCATGCTTACTGCCTATTATAAAGTATTTGAGTTCCCTAAGCTCAGGATTTTTTTCTTTTAAACAAAACCCACCGTGGCTTGGTTTTCTTCAAGTTACCATATGGGAACTGGGGCTTGGGGAATGGGTGCAATTGCTGTAACAAGTAGTCCCATAACTGTAAGTAATAAACAGTTCTACATCTCTGGCCCAAGGGTCCTGTACCTTTATCCAACAGCCATAAAAATGTGTAAATAATTTCTTAGTTTGCATGTGGGGTAAATTTTCAGACCCTTCACAAATTTTGTTATTTGCTTTGAGTACTTGCATTTTATTCAGACAAATACTTGAGCCAAACTAGTACTTTCTCAAAGAAAAATATACCCTATCATATTTAATTTTCTTGTTAAATTTAAACTCAAAAACCTCCCCAGGGGAAAATGAGTAAAGGATGTTGTAAAAGAAAGAACGGTCAAAATGGAGTGATAGGAGTACCAAAAATAGGCTGGGTGCAGTGGCCCACGCCTGTAATCTGAGCACTTTGGGAGACCAAGGTGGAAGAGTTGCTTGAGGCCAGGAGTTCAAGACCAGCATAAGCAACATAGCAAGACCCCATCTCTATTAAAAAAAAAGAAAGTAAGGAAACAGACAAACAAAAAATACCAAAAATAATGAAAAACAAAAAACAGGTCAAATAAAAGTAGTGCATAGGCATTAAACTTTAAAAAATGTGTTCAGACAAATGTTGTTTACAAATATTTTAGATTCATCCCATGGTTATGCTAATAGACATACTTTTGCTGAAAATATGGACAAGGGCTAGTTTATAGGGAGAGAGGTGGTTGGCTATTCTTCGCCAATTTTTAAATGGCAAAGTTTTATTACCATTAAAGAATGGAAACAGGCCACTGTGAATAACTCATTTAAAATGTAAGCTGATGAAAGAATGAGATAGACATTTTTCTAGTGTTCAAATTATGCAGTGCTTGTCCTAAATACTGCTGAATTCACCATTTGGAAGGGAAAACTAATCTTATTTTGAACATGCCATTATTTAGTATGCAATTTCTTACTATTTCTTAATTATAAAGGTGTCAGTAAAAACCACAAACTCAGTTATTTAAATCTTTGATGCTTTTGAAAATCTTCATCTATTAGGCAAAACAGATTTATTTATGATTCTATTAATTATATTTTAATAAAAATGAAGATGAAGTAAAGTGGAACAAACTGAAAAAGAAATCATAGTGTTAGTGAATCATTTTTAACTACACTAAATATCAAATAAACACAATGCACCATGGCTGATTAAAAAGTACTACATACAGTGATTTTTAAAAAATCTTGACATAAATAAGATAGTTTCCACTTAGAAGAAAAGTGTCACTGATTTCTCAATCAACTGAGAACACCCACAGGGATAATCACAGGCCACTCTTGTCATTAAACATGAACTCAAAATCCATCCAAATCAAGTAATCAGTCTGATGATTAAAAAGTAGAAAAGGCCTTATAGAGAAATATAAGATGATCTGAAAATACATGTGATGAAGGAAGTAATATCACATCCAAAGTTTCTTACCTAAAACCTTTGAGCAGCACCCAGAATAGTAGGACAATCTGATTTTCAATTTCATACATTTATGATTGCTAGCATCTTTCATCTGGAGTTCTTAGTTATCTCTTCAGAAATGAATGAATCGAATCAGATTAATCAGCATTTACTGAGTATGAAAGGTACTGTATTTCCTTGCTGGAGGCATAAAAAGGTGAAGGCTGCAAAGGAAAGAACAAATCAGTAAGCTTACAATCTATTAGGGAAGTAAGGCTAAAAATAATAACAAAAAAGATGTAGATAATAGGTCAAGTCAACACTAGAAAAAAATTCCACCAGATAGGATGTGACTCATTGCCAAAAGAATTTTGCAAATAGTAATTGTTGGAATTCAAAGAGGAGAAGCTACACTAAACTAGGGTGGTCTGAAAAGGCATCAAGGGCCAAATGGGATTTGATCTGGGATTGAAGGAGGATGAAATCTAGCTGAATAAAGAATGCGAAAGTCAAGACAGAGGTTGGCAAACTACTGTTCATGGGCCTCATTGGGTCTGCAGATTGTTTTTCTACATCTGCAGAACCAAAAATGGATTGTACATTTTTAAATAGTTAAAAAAAAAAAGAATAATATTTTATAGCACTGAGAAGTATATGAAATAGAAATTTTAGTGTCCATTAAAAGGTTTTATTGGAACACAGTCACTGCCCGTTGTTTATATCTATGGCTGCTTTTGTACTACAATGGCAGTGTTGAATAGTGGTGACAGAGACCAAATGGCTTGCAAAGGCTAATATTTACTGTGTGGCTCTTTGCTGACAAAGCTTGCCAACTGTTGGTATAAGAGAATAACGGGCAATGATTATGGAAAGAATGTTGGCAGGCCTATAAATATATCAAGAGGCCACTGAAAGTTTTGACTATAGGAGGAAGCCCATTCACAAATTGTTTCTGCTTCCTATACACATCACCTGGACTTGCAAATGTTTGTTAAACCAACAAATGAACCAGGATTTTCAGATTCCTAAGTCACTTGTTGCTTTATATCTGTTGCTCTTGAAAGGAATGAATGGCTTTCCCACAGGGTACATGCCCCTTTACTTTCTCAGTTTGTCTGCTCCACCTTCACATAGGTGTGCTGGGAGCAGCTTGATACATATCGACATTGTTGGGCACAGTAACAATACCTTGTGTTTCAGGGGTTCTGTAAAGAATGTACTTAGGTGACTTCTTTTTGGACCTTTTCTCTTTGCATTGGATGATGTTGTTCTTCTACTTTTTAGGCAATAGTTCAGAAAGAGATACAAACAGGAGGGTTCGGGGAGATTCCTGGAAGGGGATGGTATTGACACGAAGAATTAGCAAAAATCGTAGCTCTCTCCAGAGGGTTTCTGAGGGCCAGACCATTAGAGAAAAAATGGTTCAGGCAAAATAAACTGCAGCAAAACCCAACTGTTGGGCCCTCTCCCCTGGGTGTTCCCATCAGTCCTGCATGGAAGCATTTCAAATACCAACTTTCCACTCTAATCTTTTAGGGCAGCATGTAACTGGGCCTCACTGAGAGGAGAAATCCAAGAAGAGTGTAGAGAAACACACATGAGGGGAATCTCACAATAAAAAGGAAACAAATTCTGGGAAACATGGTTAAGAAATATCAGACTCAATTAATAATGGAGCCTTCAACAGCCTTGGAGAGATCCAATACAAACTTAATTAAAACTACATGCCAATGCTTCTAGCCATATTTCCTTTTTTTTTTTTTTGAGATGAAGTCTAGCTCTGTCGCCCAGGCTGGAGTGCAGTGGCATGATGTTGGCTCACTGCAACCTCTGTCTTCCGGGTTCAAGCAATTCTCCTGCCTCAGCCTCCCAAGTAGCTCAGACTACAGGCGTGCACCACCACACCCAACTAATTTTTGTAGTTTTAGGGGCTTCACCATGTTGGTCAGGCTGGTCTTGAACTCCTGACCTCAGTTGATAGGCCTGCCTGGGTCTCCCAAAGTTTTGGGATTACAGACGTGAGCTACTATGCCTAGTCCATATTTACTTTTAATTGATTATGTTTTTTAAGAAAAATCTTACAGGGACACTCTTTAAGAAAAACAAATTAGGTTAAAAACTACATTCTTCTAGGTAATGAAAAGTAGGTAAACAACATTAGTTGCGGATTTTTCAAAAATTAAAAACAGCTTTTTTTACTGGTTCATTTGAAAACAAAATTTGGGAAAAGATGGAATCTTCCAATAGCTGAGATGAAGTTAAGGGGGAACATTACTGAATATAATATTTAAAAAATGCAATTTTAAATCATGCGTAACTTGTCTTGGAGTTCATCCCAGATAAATATCAGTATAGTCAGGGATAATGACAAATTCTGGATTAGAACTGTGTAAAGGTTTGAAATAGCAGTAAGCTCAAGTCCTGGGAATGCAAACTGGATGGAAATTTTGGAATGTCCTACTATCAAAAAAGAGGGAAATGAAGCTCAACCCCATATGTCAGTGTATTCTCATAAACAGCCACCTAAAAGGGCATAGCCACAGATGCACTTAAACACAACTACAGACACACATGTGGACCTGGACACCTAGATGCCTACTTTAGGATATGAAAATTTTCCTAGGTCACAATTACAACAGTGCAATGGTTTCTAGAAAAAGAAGATCATTTCCTATCCTGGCTCAGAATGTTAAAAAAATGACTTTCCCATAACATTTTCTAATGAATCTTCCAGTCACAGTCTCCTATGGAGGCATAATTTATGTAGTGGATGACAAAAAGAGTTTTATGATATCTGGAATTCATTTAAAATCTTTAGATTGGAGAAATTGAGATCCAATTAAAATCTTAATAAATGACTCTGTGTTGCATATAAATATATTAAATTAATATATGTGCAGGCTGAAATTGGAGAAGTTATGAGAGTCAGCATGTTAATTCTATTTCTATCAGGGAACTAACTGTATAACTCTGAGAATTACGGGGTAATGGGGCTGTTTACATTGAAGCAAAACTGAATTTAAATAGCAAATTTTCACCCATGACTTGTCATAACTCATGAAGTCTTCACCTTGAGGCATGGTGAAATCTCACAAGTAAAAGGCCTCTGAGGAGAGGGAAGATGGACCAGTTGGAACCAAGAAGAGCCCTAGGAGGAACCAAGAAGAGCCCTAGGGAGGCTGAGGTAGTGAAAGGGCAGTCCCCAAGGATCTCTCCATGAAGGGAAGCAAAGGCTGGCAGGCTGCTCTGTGGCACCCCCAGGTAGCAGGTGAGATACAGCAGTGAGAATCTTTGATTGGAAGTCATTTTCATGCACAGAAGGTGGTAACAGCTTGGTTGGTAAGAGACCGATGAGATGAGAAGTGCTGGGTCTTTGTTAAGGTAGGACCCAGGAGCTGAGGGTTGAAAAACACAGCGTGAGTGCATCTATCCGGTACACTCAGATTGATAGAGTGTACCTATCCCCTGCATACTCACATTCTTGCCCTAGGTTTTGCCTCCTAGTACGTATCCCAGGGAGGATTCATACTTACCCTAAGTTTTCCTATGGCTACACTAAGACAACAGGTGAAATCTGAAGAGTGACAAATGACAGAGATTGGGCTTCTAACATACTGGGCAGCTGAATGTAGCAGTTAAGATGGTAAACCCACAAGTCCCTAGATTCAAACCCCTGTGCCCCTAGTTACCAGCTGGGGATGATAACATCCATGTGGATGTTGTGAGGATCAAATGAGATATTTTATTTAATTGAAGGATGCTTCCATTTTGTTATGATTATTTTTGGAAACAGAAGCTCTTGGCTTTAAGTCACAACGTTAGAGCTGGAAAATTATGCTACACCTATGGACTTGACTAAGCTGTTCCTGTAGTTTGGCCAGTTTTAAAACAAAAAAAATCCTGGCCACACACTCCTACCCTCCCAGCCCCAACAAACCTGGCTATAACTGCATTCCCTGGTAGGTTCAAAACCTGTTTTTATTTTCATCCAAAAGCTTTTTTTCTTTTCCAGACATCAAGAGTGGTCCATCTAAAACACTGATTGTTAAGATTGTTTTGTAAACCTTCCAGTCCAGATTTATTCTAGAACTTGAGTTTGTTTTTAGATTGTTATACAGATTTCTAGTTGTATTTAGACATAACTTTTGGATGCTAACAAAACATAACACCTTGGGAAGTATGGACATGGGTGGGTAGAAATTTAATGGAGAAAGCCATACCCAAGTGGATTGAGGGAGTTAGTAAAGGCCCCATCATGGCATACCCAAGACATAACATGTTAAATGTTTGCTCTGTTGGTGTTCATCCTCCTGAGACACCCCAGGTTGATGGCAATCATCCTACTCAGCTTCTCCCACAAATCTATCTTTAGTGGAAGATTTTCTTCTTTACATAAAGAGCTATCATTTAAAAAGTGCTCATAGTGCTAGAAATTGAGCTGAGTGCATTTGCAAACATTATTATCTCATTTAATTCTCTTGAGGATAGATACTATTAGATAAGGTAAGGATTAAAGAGAGGTTAAGAAACTTGATCAAGGATAGATACCCTGCAGGGAAGTACTTAGCGGGGCTGTTCACTAGGGCCTGCTGTTTCGCTTTCCGGATGTACAAACTTCCTGGAGAGAACGATGCGGTCTGCCCACCCTTGCCCCTTTGCCTGCTGTTCTGCCAGGCCCAGACTCTCCTTCCTGAGAACTTTGCTTCCAATTTGGCTAAGGCCTTTTCCATGTTATAGTATCATGTATCTTTTATTCTTATCTTTCTCACTTAACTGTGAGCCGAAGTTGATGTTAGATATCCTGAAAGTCATTCTCCTATCCCTGAAAGGTCCTCAATATTTTTCCTCCACTTAGTGGAAGGGGAATAAAGTTTATTCTTCCGTTTAGTAGTAGCTCAATAAAAAAAGTTTGTGGAGTTAATCAAGGGATGAGTGAATGAATGAAATACTGAGTTTTCCTGGCCCATGAAGGACCACGAGCTACAGCAGCAAAGTATATCTTTCCGAACAAGGAGTTCTTACTGAAAACACACTGGATCTGTAAGGCAGAGGAGGGAGCCGCAGGAGTAAGAAGTCGAAGACAGGGTGTGGTACCCCAGGGAGACTGAAGGCAGGAGCTTCCCATGGGACAGGCAGTTCATCCACAGGCTCAGCTTCTGCAACCTCCTTCCTGTGGTTACTCCTGCTCTCTAAGCATTTTGCAAGTTCTCATCAAAGAAAATACCAAATTCCTTGAAAGCCTGGTTTCTGCCTCGTGGTTTGTGAGCCAATCTCATGACACCACCAGCCCACAGTGCTTTTCCTGATTCCATGGAGGCAAACTAGACGGGGCTTCTAGCAAGTGAAACTTCTTTTGGGTAAATATTTGGGGGCTGCTTTAAAATTTTTTCTGATAGACCAACTGGTAAAAATCTGTGCGTGTACACGGAATGCTTTCTCCCTTCTGCAATGCGCCTACTCTATTTGTAGAAATAACTGCTTCTCTTAGCCGGCTCTTGCTTGAAGCAGGGAAGAGCAAAGTCCTGTCATGTACACACACACACTTTATAAACATATATTGTACAATCAACATGTACATATCTAATACAATATACACGTGTGCATCCTGTATCTGTAGACTGTATATTATGCACATAGGATTTCATAAACAAGCTTGTAGCAGGAAAAGGCAATAATCCATATATTGTACACACATATATGTATATATAAAATACACACACACAAAATATACCATAAACAGTGTAAGGTTCATGACGGCTTTCATTCGTTGATATTTGTGCTACCTTATTAGTGCAAATTATTAATTTTAGATAAGCCCATCACAGAGTGAAGGCTCAATTCTTGAACAGCCCAGGGAGAACTTCGTTGCTACTTTTGAAACACCCTTTGATGTGCCCAAAGTCTGTAGAAAGGCGATGCCAAACGCACTGAAGTTTGACAAAGTGTGAAACGTCTGTAAAAAGGAGTTCTCTGATGTGTGAGAGAAGACGGAACCGAGAAGAAAAGGCCGTTCTCTGGCCCCCCGCGGGACCCAGGTCCCTGCCTGCTGCGGAGCGCACTCGGTGCACGCCGAGCCGCGAAACGTTCACAGAAGAAAACAAGAGAAAGAAGTAGCAGGCACCGAAGGGCCGCCGGCGCCGGCGCCCGGG
>NW_012116921.1:16479-59285 GCF_000951035.1 Colobus angolensis palliatus
CCATCCTGCCCCCGGGACTGCCCCTGACTCAGGCGCACCCGCTGCTCGGTGGCAGGAGGGCCGGCGGAGCGCCATGGCCTGCATCCTGAAGGTAACGACTCGAATCTGTGGCTCGGACGCGTGGTTGGCCAGCCCCTTGCTGCTCAGAGGCACGGAGTCAGCCGCGGTCCCACCGCATCCTCATCTCAGTTGTCTTTTCCTGGCATTGATTTTCTTTTTGTTCCTTTGGCAAATGCATATGGAGGGAGATTCTGAAACATGCAGCTGGCACAGCTTCTTTTCCCACCATTCCTGCCTGCTCGCGCCTGCATTGAAGGAGCTGCAGACTGTTGGCTCCAGGGAAGAGCAGGGCTGTGTGCCGAATAATGGGGATGGTAGGGAGAGGAGGGGTGTTCCCGCGGGTCCCGCGGCTCTGTGGAGCCCGAGGCCTTTCAGGGGCCACGGGGAGGGGTGGAGCGGCTAGGCGTGAGTTGCTGGTGGTGAGGGGCATAGCGCTTTTAATGGAGGGAAGAACAGAGGTGGTCTCTACTGTGCATTTGATCATGTGAAGACAGAAACTTCTGAGTTTACAGGTAGTCCCTTAGGAATGAGTTTTCTATGAGATCTGCTAGCTCTGTGTGCCCTTAGCTCTACTTTGGAAAAGTTCACACAGGGATGTATATGTTAGTAGAGAACCTCTCCCTCTCCTTATGCTCATAAATTTGAATAGACACAATGATTTTCTACTCTGTCAAAGTGCGCTCAGCCACCCCTTCTTTGTTGAGTTTTCTTTCTCCAAGACCGGATTCTTAGCCTCAACTGAGGATCTTTCTGGGTTCACAGACTTGTGGCCTCAGGTGGGAGGACTTGGTGTGAGGAACTCACTTAAAAAGAACTTTCCATCCCACTGGTAGAGGCTTCCCCCACCCTAGTTTTTTTTTTCCCACTACTTTTCTACAAGAACATAACCTGGCTGCATGAATCAAAAACATGCACAGCATGAAAGTTTCCTGGGCCTTGACTGGAGAATGCAAAGACCTATTTGTCCAAGCATGGGGGAACTGTGTGATGAAGGAAAATACCAGGAAACAATTCGTTGTTGTTGTGTTATTGTGAAGTAGCATTTATTCCTCTATAAGATAATATGAAGTCATCTACTGCTGTTCTGGTTACCTGAATCATCTTCTAACGTGCCTAGTGTTAATGATGAAAATAAGAGACTAACCTCGTAGAACTTGTTTTCCCTTCTTTGCATAAAGGAGATCAGAAGTTTCCTGTGATCTTTCTGAACTTCCTCTTTTTGTTTCAGAACATTTTGCAGGACATAACAAATGGTAGCAAAATCATGAGGAAATAATACATCAGTATGACAATATGCGATATTTAACCTGGAGGCTCTTAGCACAACGACTGAAATATGAATATGAGTCATCTTTACTATTCATGGTGTTATTTGCTGAAAGGGACATTGAGGAGCATGATATTTATTGTTGGCCATCTTTTTCCCTTTTGGTTTCTCCCCTGCCTTATCCTATACATGTGGTAAACATCTTTAATGCACATCCCAACTACACATAAATCTGGTCCAATCTATCTCTTCTAGCACTTCACAGTGCTCTCAGACATTTGGGACATTTCTGTTCACCTTATCTTCCCTCCACTGAAACTGATCTGGGTTTTAGACTCAGAAAGATATGTCTGGATGCTGGCTCTGCCCACTGCTACCTCTGTGATGTTGAACAAGTTACTTAAATGTCTCTGGGCCTTAGTTTCTTCAATATAAGATCAAAGTAGTGGCACCTGCTTCACAAGGTTGCTGTGGGGATGAAATAAGATAGGGTGTGAAAAATACTTTGTGTCACAGGGATTTAATATGTACCATTTTTTCCTGTAACATATAATAATAAGTGCAGTTTGGTTGATCCTTACTATATCCTCAGTCTGTTTCTTATAACTGTTTTTTTTATAAAATACAAAATGTCTTTTATTCTTTAATCTTTACATAAAACCCTAAAAGATAAGTATCATTGTTTTAAACCCCATTTTACGGAGAAGAAAGCTGAAGCTCCCTAGTTTAAGAGATTTGCCCAAGGCCACACAGGTTTAATGACAGAGAGATCCTGGATTTAGACCCAGATATGTCAACCTTCTGTATACTTTACTGCTGTTCCAATACTTTCCCAGGTGATGACTTTTTTTTTTGAGACGGAGTCTCGATCTATCACCCAGGCTGGAATGCAGTGGCGCAATCTCCGCTCTCTGCAAGCTCTGCCTCCCGGGTTCTCCCACGTGATGACTTTTAAGATGTCCTAATACCATTCAGTTCTTAACACCTTTGAGCAATCACTTTCTCTAGTCATGGTCTAGACAGTCTGGGCTGGGTCTTTTTTCTTTGTTGTCTTTGAAAAGCTACAAATGGAACAGTGCAGAATACAGGTTTCAGTCCAGAGACCTGAGTTCTGTGCAAGCTTGGCCTCTTGCGTATGATTTTAGACAGCCACTGCAACTTGGAGCCTCAGTTTTCCCATGTTGAAGTGTTCATAGACTTATAACCACTGCGTTACAGAGTTGTTATGAGGATAAAACTATGGACATTTTTTTTTTGAATGAAACATTTTCTGCCATTTGCTGGCCCTGGACTTAGTGTTGGCATCTGTAGAAAAGGAAAGATTTTCCTCTGCCCTCTTAGTTTCTGTGCCTAGTCCTGATAGCTAAACTGACAAAAGGCATACTAACAGAGGAAAATCATACACATTTTATTTGATGCTAATGTTTTTATGTGTACCATAGAGGGCTTCCTATATAAGAAATAAAGACCCAAAGAAGGGGAGAGGCCTGAGAGTTTATAAAGCATTTTAATAAAGAAGGATAAATTGTGGAGATATGACAAGACAAAGGAAAAAGGGAATTTGGACTGGGGCAGTCGATTGTGAGAAAGTGGGAAATGTATGGGGAAAACTAACGGAAAATAGGTGAGTGTTTTTAGTAGAGATTTATCTTGGTGTTGACTCTCCATCTTTGATCATAAGAATATTCTCCTCTTCCTGGCACAAGGAAGGGACATTTCTCATGGGAAATTTTATGCCTTGCTTTTAGGTAGAAATGGGGAGGTCAGAAAGCCCTTCCTGTATCTGCTTTTTCTCAATTGCCTTTAGCTCAAAATAATCAATATGCCAAAGTGATATATTTTGGGGTGGCCTGTTCTGATTCCTTTTACATCACAAGATGCATAAACCATTGACCCCATTCGCAAATGGCTTACGGTTTAGTAAGGGTGAGAGAAAAGTAAATGAGTGCTTAGGTTACAATGTGAAGAGTAAAACTACATAGGTCCATGGAGGGCATAATAGAAGCCTGGAAGGAGAGAGCAATTGCCCCTGTCACTGGGTAGTTCAGACAGGCTTCCCACTGATGATATTGGAGTTGTGTTTTGAAGACTAAATAGGATTTACTATGATGGAGCTTGTGTTTTAGAAAGATAACTATTGAGGCAGTGCCAACTTTCTTCTGTGGGCTAAGACTTTAATCTTCTCAACAGAATTTTGCAGTGGATTTTACTATCCATTTTTACAAATGAGAAAACTGAGATAGAGAGATATTGATTAAAGTATCATTATTGCCTACACAATAGTGACCCTCACTCAGAAGAGACCCCCATGCTGTGGCAGTTAAGTTTGGTCTTTTAGGGGATATGGAACTATCCCCTCAAGGTGCTGTGCATGCTGAGGGCCCATTCTGCCAATACATAGGGCTAGTTCTCAAACAGAATGGTGATCCCCTCATAATCATTTAATTTTGGAATATAGACTTCACATTGCCTGGACGTTAAAGCCAGAAATATGTGAGTTTTAATTATGGCTCCACTCCTTGTTAATTATAGAGCCATAGCAAGTTTCTTGATTTCACTACCTCAGTTTCCAAAATGGGAATGATCATGCATTCCTCAATGGGTTATTCTAAAGGTTAAATGAGATAATCTGTATATTAGTTATATTGCAGGGGGAAAAAGAAATTCTGAATCTTAAGAGGTTCATTTCTTGTCATGCTCCTGGTTAGGCAGATCTGCTGTGTAGCTCTACCATTGAATAAAGAATCAACTCAAGGACCAGTCTCTTTATTATTATTTTGAAACAGAGTCTCACTCTGTTGCCCAGGCTGCAGTGCAGTGGCATGATCTTGGTTCGCTGCAACCTCTGCCTCCTGGATTCAAGCAATTCTCGTGCCTCAGCCTCCCAAGTAGCTGGGACTACAGGTATGTGCCCCCATGCCCGGCTAATTTTTTGTATTTTTAGTAGAGACAGGGTTTCGCCATGTTGGCTAGGCTGGTCTTGAACTCCTGGCCTCAAGTGATCTGTCTGACTTGGCCTCCCAAAGTGCTGGGATTACAGGCATGAGCCACCGTGCCTGGTCTAGGACCAGTCTCTTTTCGTAGTAGCTCTGGTGTCTTCTTGGGCCCCAGAGCCCTTGTCAGATTATCTCTTTTCAGCAGCTCCAGCAGACAGATTACAGGGAAGATCTTGTGGGGGTGTTAAAAAAGTCTCTCAAGGCCGGGCACGGTGGCTCAAGCCTGTAATCCCAGCACTTTGGGAGGCCAAGACGGGCGGATCACGAGGTCAGGAGATGAGACCATCCTGGCTAACACGGTGAAACCCCGTCTCTACTAAAAATACAAAAAACTAGCCGGGCGAGGTGGTGGGCGCCTGTAGTCCCAGCTACTCGGGAGGCTGAGGCAGGAGAATGGCGTAAACCCGGGAGGCGGAGCTTGCAGTGAGCTGAGATCCGGCCACTGCACTCCAGCCTGGGCGGCAGAGCGAGACTCCGTCTCAAAAAAAAAAAAAAAAAAAAGTCTCTCAAATTTGATAGACAGGAAAACTCTTAGAGCCTTCGAGAAGATTATGGTTTTACTAGGTTTTACTAGGTTGATGAGGCTTATGAACATGAAGCAGTTAGCTGATACGATAGATGCATGACTAAGCCACAACTATCTTCTCTCCAGTGACCTGTCCTCATATATTTATCTTGATTGATAGGTAATTAGATGAATGATGATACCAAGTTACGAACTTGGCGTCTTCTCATTTCCTCTTCCTCCCCCTGCCCCAGATCTAATCCTTCTCTACAGTGCATCAATTCTGTCTCAGGAAAACCTCTCACCTCTGCTCCTTCCTCTCCATCCTTACTCCCTCTGCCTTGTTCAACTCCTACTTTAGAGTCACATCTGTGGACAAGCCGTCGCCTGCCTCAGCAGGCTTCCTCCGTGCTCCTGTGGTCTAAGTTCTTGTCCCTGTAGTAGCAGGTATTACCATGTCCTGTCAGTAAACTGCTTTCATGCCCAACTCTTTTTTGACTATCAACTGTTAGGGAGCCGCAGCCTTTCTACTGAGCCTTTTTACTGAGCATTTGTAAATGAATTCTGTTCTTACCCTAAGTGAGATTATAGACTCAGTGAGAAGGCAAATAATTAAACTAGGAATGAAAACTATGCAAATTACTTTGAAAGTTACACCTCATGGCATGGGAGTATATGAGTGGGGTGGTGATGGTTACTTACCTGAATGTGGAAGACAGAAAAGGCTTTGTTGTATTCAACTTGGTGTTCCTAAGAACTAACCTGGCTCTCAGTAGGTGCTCCTTAAGTGTTTGCTGAGTGTATGAGTGGTGTTATTAATTTTTGTTGATGTCAGTTATAGACACAGGTCCAGCCTGTTTTCTGAAAACAGCTGAGCTCTTCAAGGATGTGGCATGGATTTTTTAACTCTAATGTATAGCAAGCAGATTAGAGCTTGTCAGTTAGTTTGCCCCTTAAATTTTTTCTTAGTATGTTTCTTGTAGGTAGGTCTGTTATCATTCCTCATATAAAATCTGGGGCCAATTTAAAATTTGGGGTTGTGGGGGTGGGGAGATGGGAGAACTGGACTAGAAGGAGGAAGAAAGGGAAGTGTAGGCATGGTTTAACTTTTGTCATGATCATTTTGGTTCCCCAGATTAACAGAAACAGATAAACCAAAAAATACCAGAAAACAAAACAGAACAAAAAAACAATCAAAACCCAAACACCCACAACCAAACGACTGTGTGGTTCTCAAACGATGAGGTCTCAAAGCATTTGAAAACAGTGTGGCTTCACTGAGACTGGAAAGCCACAGGGACTTCGCAGGTACACAGATGATAAATCTGAAACTGTAGAATAACCCTGGCAAGTAGACAAGTCACTTCATTTAATAAATCTGCTATGACATTTCTTACTGCTGCCCAGGAAATGCTGAATTCTCAGCAGCTGCCTGGCCTAATTTCCAGTCTTACAGTGAGTGAGCAGATGCTTTTGCTACGTGTATCAGCACACTGTGGGGAATGAGTGGCTTGGGTAAAAGTAGTGTTCTTTGGATGGATTGATAACAACAGCAACAATAGGTGCCATTTATTGAACAGCCAGAGTGCTCAGGCTGGGTTCTGTGCTAAGTAAACTTTTATTACAAATGAAAACACCGAAGTTCAGAAAACCTAAGTAAATTGTCCCATGTCCTGTGGTAAGTGATGGAGGTGGGGTTCACCCTGGCTTTGTGTGGTTATTAAGCAGGGGTGTTCAAACTTTTGGCTTCCTTGGGTCACATTGGAAGAATTGTCTTGGGCCACACATAGAATACGCTAACACGAATGACAGCTGGTGAGCTAAAAAAATTTTAAAAATAGCAAATCGCAAAAAAACTCATAATGTTTTAAGAACGTTCACAAATTTGTTTTGGGCCGCTTTCAAAGCTGTCCTGGGCTGCGGATTGGACAAGCTATAGAGCTTGTCTTTTACCTTCAGTGCCAATTAAGTAAATATTTATAGGGATTCTGAATTTATTTCACCATCTTCTACCCCAGGCAATATCCAGTCTAGACAACTTCCTAATCTGGTGGCCTGATGGGGACCACTTTTAGCTGTGTTGTTTTTATTTGTTCCTCTGAGTTTCCTTTGTGACAGAGGAACTAGAGGAACTAGAGGGGCTGCAAAGACTGAGGAGATAAGAAGGTTTTAATTCTGTTTAACTCTGTATAGATCTTTAACCCTGGGCAAGTTATGTGAACGTGTATGTCCTTTTTGCAGGTGGGAGTGAGGGAGAGTTGGACTTACCCTGAGCGCAAGCTTCAGGGCCCTTCCAAGGTTCTGGGAAGAGACACTAGCATTTTGGTATTTATAATTTTATATTCATTTTATCAAGGAATCCCACAAATTATATACATTTCAGGCTCCCCAACCTAGATCTGTCCCTGGGGTGGTGTTGGAGACCAAAAGAGATAATGCTTGTGAATGCACTTTGCAAAGCAGAGTGCACTGCACAGGTATGAAGTGGAAACGGCAAAAAATATTATTAGTATTATTAGTACTGGCAATAGCTGGAATCGAGGAAACCTTTGTTGAAGGACTAGTGGGAGAAAGAAGAGGTTTAGATCTGAGGAAAACAGAGGAAGCCTATTAAGCTTTCTAGTAAACGACTGAGCAAAGTTATGAAAGCTTCTCTCCAGGAGAAAAATTTCTGTTTGTGAGAATTTAACACACATTTATGCCTGAGGGCTAGGAGTTGAATGAGTTTCTTTTCTGTTTCCTTTCTTTAGGGAACAGTGGAGGAAGGCATTTTTCTAATTGGAGGGAGTAGATTTACAAGTGCTACCTGGATCCCATTACCAAAAACTGCAGTTAGCTCCTGGTTATTAAAAGGCTCATTATTCAGTTTATGGATTATCCGGACCCGTTTGCCTCCAGCCATTCTGATGTACACTTTTTATGCCTTTTACTGCCAATTAGCGACTTCACCTGAGCAGGGAAAAAAAAAACGGGTGCTAAACCCCAAATTGGTTCATTTCTCTCCTTGTTAGCAGCTCTGTAAAGGTTTGTCAGCAGGAGAGTGGGCCTAGGAAAAGGTTCAAATGAGGTGAAGGGATTATCTGCGCTTTCTCTATTGCTGTCTCTCTCAACTCAAAAATTGAGACCAGGCTCTGGTTCTGATTGTAAACTGATTTAAAGTCACTAAGTCGGAGACCTTGGCCTGGGATACTAAGAGAGTTTAATAAACAGCAGCCCTAGGGTAGGGTGAAATTCTTTGAGAAGCCCCTTACCCCACACTCCCTATCTCCAGGCCTCTCTTTCATTTCCTGTGTGATGTGGAGGGGTGGGGGCCAACAACATCTGGTACTTGAGAGAGTGAGGGAGAAGTTAACTCCTAAACAGATTTGTAGGAGGCCAAAAAAAGAGGATACTTGGGTCATTTTCGTGGGTTTTTTTTTTTTTAAAGGTGTGTGTCTCTGTGCATACATAGTAAATATAAATATACATCCACATTCATTCAATCTTATCTTAATATTTACTCAGATGTGAAAACTATCACACGTAAAATCCTTTTCTGGAAGGGACTTCTCTCTGATTTCAAAGGCTATTTGGTTTTTTAGTGAGTTTATTAGCTATGCATTTACTAGACACAAAATAAAAACTTCTCTGGTCAGCTATGAAAATTGTTTGCGTCTTGCTCTGAGAAGATCATGATCACAAGGGAATTGGAAGTAACATGTGTATGTTCTGGGTTGGAAATGAGTCCTGATCTGGGATTAAAACCTGGTTGCAATAGTCATCTTAGATTTTGAGAACTAGAATGAGCAAACGACTGTTGTGAATTGATCCCCCTCCTTGGGACTAGTGGGCTATATGCACTTGCAGTGAGCAGGGCTGTGATTCCTGGTGCTGTTTGCTGCGTGACTGGCTTCAACAATGGGCTGGACTCGAAAGAAAGAGAAGTGAAAGTCTCTCTTTGTGAAGCATTTGCCTTATCAGAGAAAGTGGTACCCAAGAAAAGATGCTGGAGCTGCTCTCTGGGGCGTGGGCAGTAGGAAGACTGTGGGGTGCGGAGGTCAGAGCTAGACCGACCCTAAGTCCCATTCTGGCTTTGTGATTAATATGAATAAAACAATAATACCCTTATTTCATGGTCTGTAGCAGTGCTGTCCAACAGAAATATAGTGTAGGCTATTTATGCAATTGTACATTTCCTAATAGCCATATTTTAAAAAAGCAAAAAAGAAACATGTAGAATTTAATAATGTGTTTTAACTTGATATATCCAAAATACTTTCATTTCAAAATGTACTCAATATAAAAATTAATGAGATATTTATAGCTGTTTTTTACAAACAATTCTTAAAACTCAGTGTACATTTTACACTTATAGCATCTCTCAGTTTGAATTCTAAATTTTTCATCAGAAATACTTGATTTGTATTTTGATTTTACTAATTTAAAGTAAAAAAGTAAGTTCACTCGTCTAAGTTGAATTGTGCTTACACCTTTTCCAATAGCTGAATGGAACATTATTTTTTAAAGGTAAATAAATTAAAATGAAATGAAAGTAAAAAAGTGTGGTTTGTTGGTTATGCCAGCCATGTTTCAATGCTCAAAAGCCACATGTGGCTAGTAGCTCCTGTATTGGACAGCAGGCTCCTTCAGGTATTCATCTTCACCATCAGAAGAGACCCCTAGACTCAGAGACAATGAGAGTACTGTAAGGGGCTGCAGAAAGGATTGGCCCCCGGGTCAGGTTCAGATGGGGAGGACACACCTGTTGGATGGACTCCTAGCAGCCAAAGGCTGGCGACTGATGAGCAAGTAATGAGCGCCTGACTCAGGGACACATGCGATGAGCCTTTGATGAGCCTTTGAAATTTTATCTGAAAATGTAGTCCTCGGTTTCACCATATCCTGAGCCTAATTTCCCCCCAGATGTTGTGCAGCTGTGAATTTTCCCAAGGGAGTGCTGCTTTGTGGGATGTGTGAGTTGGCTCTTTGGTCTCAGTGTGGTAGTGTGAACTCCTGGAGGCTTTGAGGGCAGAGACAGACTTGATGCACTTTTATTTGAGTTGTTTCATTGCTCCAGGAGGGTATTACACATATGGGAGCAATTTAAATGTCCAGAACAAACCACATGTCTTCTTTTAAGTCAAGAGAGCAAGGTGATTGCAGTCTCTTTGTTCGGTTTGCTTATTTTTCACTGCTTATTTCTGTGTGTATAAATTCAGCGACACGCTAATAGACATATGGCCAATGGTGCTTAGAGAAAATCTGTTTGTAAACCTGAATCTCTGTTTTTCCCACACATTTCCATTGTATTCCTGCCCTGCTCCAACTCGTTGTCCTAGATCATCCAGTGTTAGCATTTTTTTCATGAGATGAACATTTCGTTATAATAATGACAGTAGCTGTCATTTGCTGAGGACTTTCTCCATGTCAGGCAGCCTACTAGGTAGTTTACAGATATTTATTGTCTCACAACAACCTTCAGCATGAGCAGGATTGGTTTCATCTGACACATGACAAAACTCTGGCTTGACCACTTTACCAGTATGAGGGTGCTAGACTAGGGTCAGCAAACTACTTTCTCTAGAACAAGCCTGGCTTGCTGCCTATTTATATGCAGCTCCTGAGTAAGAATGGCTTTTGTGTTTTTAAATGGTTGAAAAAAAAATCAAAAAAAGAATAAGAGTTGACAGGTGAAAATGATATGAAATTCAAATTTTTTGTCCATAAATAAAGTTTTATTGAAACACAGCCATGCTTATTCACCATATCTGCTTTCATGGCACAAAGGCAGAGTTGAGAAGTTACGATGGGTACCGTATGGCCTATAAAGCCCAAAATATCTACTATCCATCTCTTTACAGATAAAGTTTGCCAACCCTTGTGCTAGGCTGTTGAGTTCTTTCAGTGGACTTTAAGAACCACCGTGAAGAGCAGTGTGGTTCTTTCATGTCTGGCCAGCACCAGGCCTCATGCCTCACACTCTGAACGCTGGGGGTATTTACTGAGCATAGAGCTAAACACAGTATGTGGAAGAGGAGACTGAAGCTTACCGAGGCAAGTGACTACCCAAAGTCTCATAGTGGGGCTGGAATTCAGACCCAAAGTCTGAGCTCCTAACAGTTATGTTGACCTCAGTGCTGCAAAACTTGAACTACATCAGGACCACTGGAAGGGGCGGTTATACTAGAGTTTGCTAGGCCTTGTCACCAGTTTCTGATTCTTCCAGTCTGGGGTGTGACTCAAGAATTTGTATCTCTAACAAACCATCAGGTGATACTAGCACTGCACATCTGGGAACCACACTTTGATTAACCCTACCATATGACATCCAGCTCAATGAACAGTTGTCGAGTTATGGAAATTGCAGAGCATGGATTCAAACCCATACATTCCCCAAAATAAATTGACTAGAAATTTAAATCAATTTAGAAATTTAAGTGCAGTGTATTCCAGTCAACTTTCATGGCATTGTAATAATTTGATTTCTGCCTTCATTGTTTTCATTAAACTCAAGATTTCTGATGCTATGAGGCTCAGGCCACCATACACATTGAAAAACTTTTTGCCTTTGCACGAGCTAGGGGCTGGGTCCTAAAATTAACCCCTCGCTGGTGGCATCACTTGTGTGTTTCTGGAAAAATCAGTTTATGATTATTTCTAAACCAAGGAATTTTGTTCCTGCTGATTGCATATCAAATCCTTTCTCACACTTTGGACCCCCCACTTCTTTGCTGGCTAACAGGGAGAATTGGGGGTGCAGGAAATAGCTTTCACAGTTAGATTATTCTGGCTTTGGTTACAAAATTAATGCATTAGTGCTGTAGTTCACTATCTTAATTACTGGGTTAGTCTCATATTTAAAAAGTCATTATTTAAGGATTAGGAATGGGAAGATCGAAAACTGGTGAAAGATTATAGATTTTTTTTATGTTGATGATTCATAGCCTTGTTTTAGACTTTTATAAGTAATAAAAAGCACTGGATATTGCTGATTTAGTCTCTTTCTATAGGCTCATATTTGTGTAAAGAAGGAAATTGCTCTGTAAGTTTTCCCTTTTGCTTTCTCCTGGCTCTCTATTTCTGTGCCTTTATCTGTAGTGCAGCCTGTTTTTCTGATGTTCCTTCGCCATCTACAGCTTTCATGCCCCTTCCCAATACAGGTGTTGTAGGGATCATTAGCTAGGATGTCTAAGGAACCATACTATCAGCCCAAAAGAAGGGAAGCTTGGTGAACTCTTAAAACCAAGTAGATGAAACCCTCTTGCAGAGTCCCAGGATATAAGCCATTCCATTAGGAATCCTTCTCTGGGAAATATGAATCATTGCTGTGCCTGATATAAAATCACTGGCATGGCATTCATGACAGTTCACCGTGTCATCCCTCACACCTTTGCCATGGCCTGGAGGCTGACTTCACTACTACTTGTGTTTGTTCTTTTATTGCTGACCTTGTCAGCCAGGTCATTCTTTCTCTCTTTCTATTTCTAAGAGAAAATTCATTCCCCAGAAACAGCAAGTACCTGAACCATTGCCACTTTATGTGTGCTGCCTTATTTATTTTTCCTCCCATTCTTTTGGCTGGGAGTAAGAGAACCTTTCTCTCTTACCTAGTTTATGTGGGCTGATTATCTGTTTGTCGGCTGGTTTGATGTTTATTTAATTTTGCCATGCTGCTTAACCTCAGCAGCCTGGTTTTATGGCTTGATTTGAGCCAAGATTTCTGCACGTGACTTCTAACTTGTTGGTAAATTAAGGTTTGTTTTTCTCTCACCCATCTATGACCCATGATTAAAACCTTATTTGAAGAAAGGACATCCAACCCATATACCACTCTAGATTTCTTTGTTAGAACTATTGAAATCCACTATACATTATTTCAGATTTATGTAGGTTAAAGGGATCTGGGTTTGACCTTTTCCCCACTTATCTTCAGCAAATAGAGACATGTGAAGGGGAAGTTTATTTATCAAGCACTTATAGAGAATCTAAGTACTGTGGGTAAGAGGAGGGGTAAGGAGAATGGAGATAAAAGATTCACTGAAGATCTAATTTTTTTCTAGGGAAATTTAGGGTGTGTATGAATAGTGATAATAATTGCAACAATAGCTTACATTTACTGAGTGCTTACCTGTACTGTGTTGGGGTTTTATATTTGTGGATTATCTCATTTTATCCTCACAGGCTTATGAGCTACATCCACCTAGGTGAGGAAATGAAGGCTTGGAGAGGCTGATTCACCTCTCAAAGGTCATACTACTAGTAAAAGAGGGGTTATGCCTTGAATCCAGGAGTTTGGCTGAAGTCATATACATTTCCTAGAACATATTACTAAGATCATACACAGATAAACTTATTTGTAACTTGCCCATGAAAATAATAACTTTAATGATAGAGTAACATCAGCAAAGATTTTCTGGACACTTACTATATCATAGGCACTGTATTTAATCCATACACATGATTTCTTTTAATGTTTCACAATCCTATTAGAAATCTATTTTATCTGAGGAAACTGAGGCTCAGAGAGAACTTAAGTTCTTTGTCCGAGGTCATGTGGCCAGTGAGTGGAACACCTGTGGGGTCGTATTATTTGTATAATTGTTATTGTTATTAGCTACCAGTTACTATGTGCACTAAGGACTAGGCATTGTTCTCGGCACTTTACATTTATTAATTCATTTAATCCTCATTTTGCAGGTAAGGAAACTGAGGCACAGAGTGGTTAAGGTTACAGAACTGTTCTGTGACAGTGGGAAGATTTGAACCCCGGCAATTCGACCCTGGAGTCTGTAACAGACACACCTATGACCACAGACCTTGTTTCTTTCGCCACTTTGGTCGTCTGTCTCCTAGAGCAGAGAATCACTAGCACTATTACAAACCATTCCAGTAACAAATTAACCTACTTACAAGGAGCTTGTGGAAATGAAAATATAACTTGAATTTTGACTTGAAATAAACTGAATTTTAAAAATCCTTTGAGGCTTTTTAAAAAATGTATTTGAGGAAGTTCCAATCAGATCAACTTAGGAAGGCCCTCTTAGGTCAAATCAGACACAGATGAATGAATTTCCTTGTGGAGCTGGTGTTGAGCATAAGTCCATCGTGCTGCCTGGGTGGGGAATGCCAGGCAGGTTTCCTTCTTTGCTCTCCCTGTTCTCCCCTCAATCACTCATCTTTCTGGATAAGGCCACAGAACAGCCAGAGTGATCTTTTAAAAAGTAAATAAGATCATGGCAGCCTATTTGTTTGTTGACCTGTCAGTCAAAAAACTAAAAGGATCACAACAAAAACTAAAGGGATCACAATTGTTTTGTTTATTGCTCTGTATCTATCATCTAGCACAATGCAGTCAGCAAAAGGATGATGAAATGAATGAATTTTAGGCAAAAAATTAGCACGTGCAAAGATATGGTGGCATGAAGGAACAGGACATTTTGGCAAACAGTGAAAAGTTGTGGATGGCTGGCACTGAGCTGGTTTTGGGAGCTGGAAGAGATAACACAGTTGGGTCAGATCATAAGGATCATGTCGATTTTGTCAAGGAATGTGGATTTCATCCTCTAGATGGGGAAACACTAAAGGATTTTTTTTCTTTTTTGAGACGGAGTCTCGCTCTGTCGCCCAGGCTGGAGTGCAGTGGCGCAATCTCGGCTCCTGGGTTTATGCCATTCTCCTGCCTCAGCCTCCTGAGTAGCTGGTACTACCAGCGTCCGCCACTAAGCCCGGCTAATTTTTTTTTTTGTATTTTTAGTAGAGGCGGGGTTTCACCACATTAACCAGGATAGTCTTGATCTCCTGACCTCGTGATCCGCCTGCCTTGGCCTCCCAAAGTGCTGGGATTACAGGCATGAGTCACTGCACCCAGCCACACTAACCGATTTTTAAACAGAGTCCTTGAGTTGGCTCTGTCCATTGTATTTTGTATTTGGAAATTACTTGTCTCAATGATAATTTTGCTACAATGATTGCACATGGGCAATTTCAAAAAGAACATTGAAAGTTAAAATATGCCAAAGATATAAGTGTGCTTGTTTATGACGGAGCTTGGAGTTGCATGTATCAAATGGGTCAAGCCAATGACAACATAACTAAACGTTTTATACAAATAAGTTATTAGTTGTACATGTTGTTAAATTTTCCATTTGATGAAGGGAATCAAGTGTGAGCATTATCTCTTGGGTCATTTAGATGATACATTGTGGATTTATGGCTCCTTTTGGTAGAGTCAACTCTTGACATTCAGTTGACAGTATTGTCCTTAAGGAGGATGCTAGGTGGTTCTTCCCTCAGAGTCACTATATAGCAGCTGTCTGTGAGTCCTGCCTTGGAAAGACAATATTATTCTTTCAGCAGCTACTATTTATTGAGAACCTACAATGTGGCAGATGAGCTAATCATGTTACCTTATGTAGGTAAACTTTATAGCATCTCTTTGAGGTAGATGTGTCCCCATTTTACAAATGGAGACATTGGCTCAGAGAAGTTAAGAGTAACTTAGAGTTAGAGTGCACTTACATACACCTGGGTGTGCACCGAGAGTGTGCTCATATACACCTAGAAGTTAAGAATAACTTAACTTATCTGAGCCACGGTTTCTCCATTGTAAGTGCTAGTGGGGCCAGGGAGTAAAATTCAGAACTGTCTGACCCCAAATACCTTGCTTTTAACCATCTGGTCTTCTACCTCTGTAGAGGAGAGAATCATTTAGGAAGGAGCTTATGGACATAATTTTGATCTGAATTAAACTGATTATCTTTTGAAAGTCAAGAAATTCCTAGAACTTTTCTTTGATGTTAAGAACTTTTAAACTAGACTATACTTAAGAAGACAATTTATTAACTGGCTTAGTTCAGGTCAGACCTGGTGGAATTAGTCTCACTGATAAGCAAATACTTGAACAGAATCTTGATGAATAAGCATGAGCGTTAACTTCAGGCTAACTGGCGGGGTGGCTATGCCTCCTGGTCTACCCACCTACTGGTCTCCCTGCCACAAGTTCCTCTTCTTCATTTGTCACTCTTTTATCAGTTCTTGGCACAACCACCAGAAGGAATTTTTAAAAGATGCACGTAAGATGATCTCATTCCCTTCCTTATCTGGTCAGTGGCTTCCTCTTTCATTTGGAATATATTATGGTCTTTGAATCATGACTCCACAGGCCTACATGATCCCTTTCCAGTCTCCTCCAAGGCACTCAACCTCTTGTTGTTTATTTTCTAGCTACTCTGGGGTCTTTTCAGGCCCTGAATCCGAAACATGACATTTGTGGAAAATGATGGGAAGTACTTTATGGCTAAAGCTTAGTCTGGACTCCGGGGGCTGGTGGGAGATTAGGTAGACTAAGGGGTTTGGACTTGACCTTGTAGGTAATGGAACACTTTTGAGACATTTTTAGCACAGAACTAAATGTAATGGAGCCACTGAGCTGGGGAGTAGAATATTCTTCTGTTGTCTTTTTGTCTTTTTAGAGTGCTCAAAGTCCCTGCATTGCCACTGGTCATTGCCCTTTGTATGTGGAAATGACTTGTTCCAATTATGACAGCCTTGCAATTGGCCTGGCAGAAGGTTTATCAGAAAGCTGTAAGTTAAAACATGGCAATGATATCTCTCTCCTTGTGTGTCATATTTAACGCACATGTTTTCTGAAATCAAGAAGCTGAGCTAGGATCTTGCACTGGCCCCAGACCACATTCTGTTGTGACCATGCTTCAGTGAGAATGTGTCACCTGTAAAATGAAGATAAGCAAGAGTATCAGTCTGTTTGAAAATGCTAATAAAAGTAAAATATTCTAGGCAAATAAAGCTATTAATGTAGGTGTTGAAATTTTGATTTAGTCAGAGCAGTCCTAAATTTAAATGTAACCTTTTGAGCCCTTAGATCATTGAGTTAAGACTCTTTCTCATGTGGATGAACAGTAAATGCTTGTGATCTGAAGATATAAATTGGGAGGAGTAAGGGACTCCTGGCCCATTGTGCATTAATGCCTACTGTTTGTTTCCCTGACTTAGAGTGTGGCTCCATACTATTGCCCTCAAGGCAGCTGTTGATGGAGTCATCCTATGCTCCAAACCTTGAGCTAAGTACCACATATAGTCATGGGTCACATAACGATGTTTCAGTCCAGTCAACGACAGACTGCCTATCTGACAGTCATCCCGTAAGATTATAATATCACATTTTTACTGTATCTTTTCTGTGTTTAGAGACACGGATACTTACCATTGTGTTACAGTTATTATACATACAGTGTACAGTACAGTAATGTGCTGTATGGGTTTGTAGCCTAGGAGCAATTGGCTATACCATGTAGCCTAGGTGTGTAGTAGGCTACACTGTCTAGGTGTATGTAAGTGCACTCTATGATGCTCACACAACTACACCTAAGGATGCGTTTCTCAGAACATGCCCTATCCTTGAGCCATTCATGACTGTATGTATATGTCAGTTAAAGCTTATAACAATCCTGTGAATCTGTTTTTTCATCCTGCTGTGAGTTTGGATTGTTTATAAAGAAATGCAGGCTTAGAGAAGTTAATTGCTTAAAGTCAGAGACTTAGGAGATCCTTCAGTTTTGACTAATGTCAACATTCATGCTCTTAACCCCAGCTCTGTCCAAGTCATAAGACCGTCCTATAGACAGGCCAGAATGGTACAGGTGGAAACACAGGAAGATATCTCTTTTCCTATAGACCTTAAATGAAAATGTCATTTGGACCATCTTGTCTGAAAGCCCATCTTTTTGGGCTTTATTTCTCTAATTAGAGAGAGACTTTGTTTTGCCTAATACATATTTTTAGCAAGTAGTACAGGCATCAGTCTTTTGTAAACGCTTTCAGATTTAAATAAGGAAGTTCACTGTTTGAAGGACTTTGTGGCTAATCCCTTGGTAAAGAAGTGTCTTATAATTGACTATGAATGCCTTAGTAGCTATTCTGTTTCATAACTTGACTTTCAAAAAATACTAAAGGCAAAAGATAAAATTTTTTTGATAAGTACCAGGTGCTTTTAGAAGCAATTTTTCTGGGAGTTTCTAATGTAATCATCACAGCAACTCTTCAAAATGGGTGCTGTTATTGTGTCCATTTGACAGAGAAGTAAACTGAGGTGACAGAGGCTAGATGCAGGGATGGCTTCATGGCATGTGACCTGCATGATCACCCAGGACCCCGTGCTTAGAAGGGGCACATGCTTGGTGTAATATTCTGCAATTATTTTCTTAAAAGACTTCATAATTTTGAACAAGAGCCCTGCATTTTTATTTTGCATGGAGCCTCACAAATTATGTGGTTGGTCCTGCCTAGCCAAATTGCCCAAGGCCATTCCTCAGTGAGCAGCAGAGTTGAGGTTCAAACCCAGGCTGCCTGGCCTCCAGCGTGACTGCCTGGCCTTCAGCGTGACTGCCTGGCCTCCAGCATGTGCTCTTTCATTGTGTCCTCCTGCTTCCCATATTCCCATGTTCTTCAAACGCTGTCCTCCATCTTCTTTTTCTCTGGACATGTCTTTAGAGGCAGAGGCAGGTGGTTTGACTCATGTCAGATTCAGAATTTATTTGTTGAACTGAATGTTTGATACATACAATTTCCTAATTAGGTTTGTGGGAGTGCAGTAGTAAAGATTTGAAGATATGGCAAGAATTGCATATCCTGGCTATAGTAAAAATCATAGTCTAAAAATAAATGGGAATAAAGTGGAAACATTGTAACATATTTTTTTGTACAGCTTTAATGGAAAAAGGAAAGGAAAGAATACATATGAAAGGAAGGCAGTCCCTTGGCGCTGCCTGTCTCAGTGCTGTGCACTGTGGTCTGGGGACACTTAATTACTAAATACAATTTTATAGACTGTTTATGAGAAGCTTCTCTTTAACTTTTCATGGATTGCAGTAAAGGAAAATATAGAAAGATAGAGGCGGATTTTCATCATTTTGGCAAAAGCTGTTCCTCCATGATCTATGGCTAGAGCCTGAAACTGCCCAAGTTCCATCTCTCAGCATTTTCTGAGAACTTTCTGTGAAGAGAAGTTCAGAAGCCAGTAAAACAAGTGTGGTCACGAAGAAAATCCGAACATGACTCCCCCAAATCTGCCTCTTTGATATAAAATTATTTTTGAGCTGAAGGCAATTAAGAAGCAGTAAACAGGGGAAAAGCTCTCTCTATCCTACCCATTTCCTGCCTAAAGACAGGATATAAATCCTCCTCTACTGGAGACAACTCTAGACTCATCAGCCCAGAGACAACGCCAGAGGAATCTGCAAACTAACCTCACTTCATCAGTTTCCTCCTATATATTTACCTTCCCACAGTTTCCCATCCTTGGAAGCCCAGAACCTCACTTCTTTGTCCTGTCTTTTCTTGACAACTTTATTGTTCTTTGTTGAAGATGCCACATAAGCCAGAGTTCTAAGCCGCTGCTGTGGGTTACCTTTCATTGAGGTTTCTCCTGTGTGATGTACACTGCATGCATTCATAAGTTGTTTATTTTACTTCTGTTAATCTGTCTTTTATTATGGGAGTTCATCCCAACTAAGAACTTATGGGACTTGGGGGAAAATTATTTTTCTTCCCTGACAGTCACTGCAGGGCAACTGAGGCTCTGACAGAGGGAGGCATCTGCCACAGGAACATGAGGAAAGCAGCTGATAGAGTCAGGAGGAGTCTAGAAGGGTCAGGGGAATTGTAGTGGTAGAGAAGAGGGAAAGAGTGTTCATCTATGGAAGGAACAGTAAGAACAAAGTCACAGATGCGAGGGAGATCACGGTCAAGATGAACTGCAGTATTTGGCCCAGGGGGAAGTGTTAGAAAGGTAGGTGGGGACCAAATGTTAGTGTGCTAAGTTAAGGATTGTGGATTTATATATCTCAAGGCATTAGGGATGGTGATCATAATAGCTAGCATTTATTGAGAGCTTCCCAAGTGCTAGGCATGATTTAGTCCTATAATATCTTTATTCTCCAACACCCCTTTGGGGTTAGTTACTAGTCTCATTTAACAAAGAAGAAAACTGAGGCACAGAGACTTTTAATAACTTACCTAGGGTCACACAACTAGTATGTTTCAGAGCTGGGATTGTGAACCAGGAAGTCTGGCTCCAGAAACTGTGTTCCTGATGGCAATGTTATACCAATTCCAGTGATGGAAGAAATTTGAGTAGAGGAAACATGGACATAATTTACATTTCCCAAGTTTGTTCTAGTGGAAGTGTGGCCTGCTGGGTGCAGGGAGATGAGCATCTCTGGTTTTGCCACCACAGAAGCTATGAATACATGTTCTTTAAAAATGACTTCTCCTCTCTTCCCTTGGTATATGGATGGAATCAATTCTGGCTTTAAATACCTTCTCCCCACTCTTTCTATCTTTGAACAGATTCCTCATCCCCGCCCTCCACCGTTTCTTACTCACTGACCTTTATGTTACTTGATCATCACTCAACATCACTCACCAACCTAGCCTTCTTTCTTCTTCCTCTTGGTACTCCTCTCTACATTATAAACATCCATGTGGTTTCTGGTCACCTGTATGTATACCTATTAGGTGATACGATATGTACACTCAGTGGTCATTATTAGTACATGAAATGACTGAGGACCCTAGAGGCATGAATGGAGTTAGAGTCCTTTGTGTTATTATACCCCTGGGATCTGGAGGGCAGGCAGCAGACCTCTTTGGACCTCAGAGATAAACTGGGCATAGTAATCATACCTGCTCTACTGGTTGTTGTCAGAAACAAAATGAAATAAGATGATATACTTTGTATAAATAGTGTTCACTGGCTACATTGTCTCTAGTATAAGCAATTTTATTTATAATTTGTACTTTGCTTGTTTTGATATCATTTATGGCAACTTTATGAATTATAGCATTTCAAACCTGGAGGGATCTAGGCAGACAGTGGTTAATTAGTTGATGTTTAGAAAGGCTGGTTAATTCACTGCCAGAATGGAGGTGGGGTGGGTGGGGAGGATAATTGTTTTCTCTAGGCAGTGGGTCAGACTGTTCCCAGAGTGTGATCTAACCCACATCACTTAACCTCTCTGGGCATCTGTTACCTCCTGGAAAATGAAGGCAAAGCTGCCTACTTGTAGGGCTGATCATGAAGAAGATTGAGATGTTTTATGTAAAGTGCTTGAACATAGCAAGTGTTCTATAAATACTATTATTATTTTCATTCCTGAAAACGAAGGAATTAGTATTCTAGTGTTGAGTGTCAAAAGAGTGGGGGAAGGAGTATGGGAGGGGTTTATACACTTTCCTTCCCATCCTCTCAGTTGTCCTCCCTCATCCCCACTCCCTCCATCTCCAATCTTTTCTCCTCTCAAGGCTGAATGAAATTGAATGTCTTGTAAACCTGTGCAGCCTTTGCCACGGGGCCCTCAGACATACCCTTCTAACATTCTGACATAATGGATGAAAACGTGAACAGCTGACAGTCATTGGTTAAATCTCCAAATGTTTCACTCCCTCATATGTGGGGATGGTGCCCTCTGCCTGGTGAACCCAGCCCAGGCAGAGATTGCAGGAGCTGGCTCTGTTGGTGGTGGGCCTGGTTACCTAGGCAATGTTTACCTGTGCTGATGACAAAGGGCCTGTCACTGCCTCCTGATGCATGCAGAAGAATATTAAGTTTGTGGGGAGATGGAAGGAAACAATTTTCTCTTGAAATGAGGTAGATGCAGGTGTTAATTTCTTTGGAGTGAATTTTCTGTTTTCAGAGAGGCAGGGGTAGAGCTTAAACAACACAAACTTCCAGCTGAAAATACTTAGTTTGTGAACCTGGCAAGCTTCTTAAGAACAAAAACAACCCTGGTGCTGGGGCTGTTAGGCTTCCTGTCTTTTCAGCAGCTTATTTCATTTATTTTACTGCTTTGAAGGATTGGAAGTCTCTGAAGGCCATTTCCTTAATGACTTGGAATATTAATGTAAAAACTTGCTTGTTGGACAATACAGTGAATACTATAGCTTTGTCTCTAATTGGCTTTTCAGTCCTTTGCTCTGTAAAGCCCCCTCCTTTTAAGACATTTTCTTAATTTTGAAATATAATGTATTTTATATTTATAAATAAATTAATAATGAAGGAAAGTGCACCAAACAATTAAATAGCCCAATGATTCATCATGAAGTGAATACATTGATGATTGCTGCTGTTAACAAGGTGAGGACAGAACATCGTAGGTGTGTCCCAGAAACAGCCCTTCTCCCCACTTCCAACTCTTCCCTTCTCTCACTCTCCCAAAGGAGATTGCTGTCTTGGCTTTCCAAAGCAAATAAACAAGGTTCTTACTAGAAGTTTTGTTCCTTAAGCATTCATTTCTAAACACTCTGGTTTAGTTTTGTCTCTTTTGAGTTTCATGTAGATGAAGTCATAGAGCATTTTTTTTTTTTTTTCTTTTTGAGGCAGAGTCTCGCTCTGTCACCTAGACTGGAGCACAGTGGCGCGATCTTGGCTCACTGCAATCTCCGCCTCCCAGGTTCAAGAAATTCTACTGCCTCAGCCACCCGAGTAGCTGGGACTACAGGCATGTGCCACCATGCCTGGCTAATTTTTATATTTTTCGTAGAGACAGGGTTTCGTCATGTTGGCCAGGCTGGTCTTGAACTCCTGAACTCAGGTGATCCACCCACCTCGGCCTCCCAAAGTGCTGGGATTACAAGCGTGAGCAACTGCGCCCAGCCAGAGCGCTGTTTTATGTATGGCTTCTGATATGGTTTGGCTGTGTCCTCACTCAAATCTCATCTTGAATTGTAGTTCCCATAATCCCCATGTGTCATAGGAGGGACCTGGTGGGAGGTGATTAAATCATGGGGGTGGCTACCTCCATGCTGTTCGCGTGATAGTGAGTGAGTTCTCATGAGATCTTATGGTTTTATAAGGGGCTTTCCCCCTTCTTTGCTCTGCACTTCTCTTTGCGGCTGCCATGTGAAGAAGGACATGCTCGTTCCCCCTTGTGCCATGATTGTAAGTTTCCTGAGGCTTCCCCAGCCATATTGAACTGTAAGTCAATTAAACCTCTTTCCTTTATAAATTACCCAGTCTTAGGTATGTCTTTATTAGCAGCATTAGAACAGACTAATACAGCTTCTTTTTTTCAGTGTTATGTTTATGAAGTTCATCCATGTTGTGGTGTATAGCTGTAGTTCATTCATCTTACTTGCTATATTTCATTATAAGAATATTCCACTATTTATCTATCCACTTGGCCACTGATGGATATTTGAGGTATTTCCAATTTTTAGCTGTAAATGCTGATGTTATGAACAGTCCTGTACCTTTCTCTTGGGGCACATGTGCATGCATTTCTATTGGTTGTGTTCCTAGAAGTGGAATTGTTGGGGCATAAGATATGTGTTATATTTGGCTTTAGTAGTATAAAAAGGTTTTGTTGGCCGGGCGCGGTGGCTCAAGCCTGTAATCCCCGCACTTTGGGAGGCTGAGACGGGCGGATCACGAGGTCAGGAGATCGAGACCATCCTGGCTAACACGGTGAAACCCCGTCTCTACTAAAAGCTACAAAAAACTAGCCGGGCGACGTGGCGGCGCCTGTAGTCCCAGCTACCCGGGGGGCTGAGGCAGGAGAATGGCGTGAACCCGGGAGGCGGAGCTTGCAGTGAGCTGAGATCCGGCCACAGCACTCCAGCCTGGGTGACAGAGCGAGACTCCGTCTAAAAAAAAAAAAAAAAGGTTTTGTTGTTGTTTTTTTACAAAAAGCAAAATAATTGCTCTCCTACAAATACAAAATGAACATGTGTCAAAGATGTTATTTAACTCATTAATGAATGAGGAAACCAGTAGATGTTAGCAGCTGGTTCAAAGGAGAATAGAAAGGTCCATGTATATGTAGGCAATAAGAGATGAGGAAATGAATTTATTAATAAAAGTGAAATGGATCTATCCACAAGGCAATAATTTGTTGCATTTCCACGATACATAATTCACTTGCATTTCTACGGACAGGAAGAATTTGTATCATTATCAGTTTTCTGCAACTTAAATAGTCGTAGAATAGCTGAAAGACATAGAAAGGCATAATAACACAATAGGGTGCATTAGACTGCACACTCAGTATGCTTTTTTTTTCTTCCCTTTTCTAAATCTTTCACAATTTTTCCTGAGGTAGATAATACCAACCTGTTTTCCAAAGTTAGTATATCAAATTACTCTTCCACCAGAAGTGTCACAGGAGTTCCTTTTGCTTCTAGCCAACAATTGGTTTAAACTTTTGCCATTCTGGTAGGTATGCAGTGGTATCTCTTTGTGGTTTTAATTTGCATTTCCTTGATTAAGAATGAGGTTGAACACCTTTTAGATATTTATTAGCTATTTGAATATCTTCTTTGTGAACTGCCTGTACTAGTCTTTTCTCCATTTAACAAAATGGGTTGTCTTTTAGCTTTTTTGGGGGTAGGAGTGTTTTATATATATTTTATGCATTAATACATATTTTCCAATCATATGTGTTGCAAATATCTTCTTCCACATTTTAGCTTGTCTTTTCATTCCTTTACTGGTGTCTTTGATGAACAAAACAATTATACTACAGCCCATTTTCTTAATTTTTTATTTTACGATTAATGATGGTTAAAATCCCTCCTTAATAAGTCTTTCACCAGTTTGATTTCATGAAAATATTTTAGCATATTAATGTCTAGAAACTACATTATTTTGCCTTTCAAATTTAGATCTAAAATCTATTTCGATTTTATTTTTCTGTATGATGTAAAATAGGGCATCATTTTTTATCCCAATGTGGTATCCAATTTTCCTGGCATCTTTCATTGAAAAGACTGTGCTTTCGCTACTGCTTGGCAGAGACACCCAAATGTTCATATGTTTGAGTCTTTTTCTGGATATATTGCTAAATTCTATTGATTCATTGATCTATTTGTTCATTTTAATACCAATACCACACTGTAGTTTTTTATAATAAGTTTTATAATAAGTCTTTATTTCTGATAAAGCCAGACCTCCCATCTTGCTGTTT
The DNA here is from genome assembly GCF_000951035.1 of Colobus angolensis palliatus. NCBI lineage: Eukaryota > Metazoa > Chordata > Mammalia > Primates > Cercopithecidae > Colobus > Colobus angolensis. Next base: position 41,266 of record NW_012116921.1, read on the forward strand.
CTCTTTGGGGCGATCCTGGCCCCTTTATACTTCCTTTGAATTTTAGAATTAGCTTATAAAGTTCCACAAAAACTGTGGATCTTGTTCACTGAGTTTTTATTTAAGATTGCATTGAATCCTTAAAAATTCTACTTCTAAGTATTTATCCAAGTGAAATGAAAACATATGTCCACGAAAGAGTGGTACATGCACATGTACATAGCCCCTTTATTCATAATTGTTCCAAACTGGAAACAACCAATATGTTTATAAAATGTAAAACTACTAAGCAAGAAGAAAGAATGAGCTGTTGATACATGCAACAATATTGACGAATCTCCAAAACATTACATTAAGCAAAAGAAGTCAGACATAAAAGAGTATGTAATACGTGATTCTATCTATATGAAGTTTATAACAGCCCCAACTCTACAACAAAAATCAATCAGTGGTTGACTGGCGTCAGGGATGAAGTGGGGAGATTAGTGGGAAGAGCTTTACAGGGGCATGTGGGTACCAACTGGGGTGATGATGACAGAGATCACCAAACCACATTCTAAAAATGTATATATTTTATTGTAAATAAATAATAATACTTTATTAAGTTTTTTTTTAAAGACTCCATTAACTCCATAGATTTGTTTTTTTTTTTTTTTTTTTTTTTTTGAGACGGAGTCTCGCTCTGTGGCCCGGGCTGGAGTGCAGTGGCCGGATCTCGGCTCACTGCACGCTCCGCCTCCCGGGTTTACGCCATTCTCCTGCCTCAGCCTCCCGAGTAGCTGGGACTACAGGCGCCCGCCGCCTCGCCCGGCTAGTTTTTTTTTTTTATTTTTTAGTAGAGACGGGGTTTCACCGTGTTAGCCAGGATGGTCTCGATCTCCTGACCTCGTGATCCGCCCGTCTCGGCCTCCCAAAGTGCTGGGATTACAGGCTTGAGCCACCGCGCCCGGCCAACTCCATAGATTTGTTTAGGAAGAACTAACATTTTTACAAATTGAGTCTTCCTAGGAATATGTTATGTAACTCCAAGTACTATTGCATTTCGATTCTCGCAATAATATTCTTTTGTTTTTACATAGATATTTTTCATACTTTTCTAATAAATATTCACTTATTTTGAGGTATGGTTAAGTATTTATGATACAATGGAAATAAATTAAATTTAATTTTGTTTATGGCTGGTTTATAAACATGTAGTTTTTATTTACTGAAAATTATATCCAGAAATCTTGTTACATTGACTTATAAATTTTTTCTGTAGATTCTTTGGATTTCTACATCCACAATCATATCATTTACTAAAAATGACACTTTTGCTTCTTCTTTTCTAGTTGTGTTATCTTTTATATCTTTTTTTAGCTGATTATACTGGCTACAAAAATTAATACAATGTTGATATCAAAGAGAAAGTTGTCAACATTTTATCAATGTGTTAGGTTTGCAGTAGTGTTTTTATAGATACATTTTAAAGGAATTTCCCTTCTATTCCTCCTTTGCTATGAAGTTTTATTCATTAATGGATGTTGAATTTTATCAAAGCTAATCTTGCGTCTATTAAAATTATTATATGTGTTTTCTCCTTAATTATAATAATGTAATGAATATTTGTAAAATGTTGAACAACCATGCATTTCTGGAAGCAACCCAATTGGGTCAAGATGGATTCACATTTTTCTATAATGTTATATTTGGTTTACTAATATTTTGTTTAAGCTTTTTGCCTCTATGTTCATTAATGAGATAGACCTGAAATTTTTCTTTCTCATAAAGTCCATGTCAGGTTTTGGTTATCGAGGTCATGCTTAAAGTTAGTTAAGAAATGTATTCTCTTATTGTTTGGAGGTTATTTGGGTATGATCAGTATTGTATCTTCTTTAAATTTCTGGTAGAATTATCTGGTGAAGTCATCAGAATCTGGTTGTTTTTTCTTTGTGGGAAGTTTTTAAATTATGCATTAAAATTTTTTAATGGACAATTTTTTATGCCAGTTTTAGATTCACAACAATGTTGAGCAGAAGGTGCAGAGATAACCCATATAACCCTTGCCCCATCCGTGCACAGGCTTCCTCGTTACCAAGATCCCCCATCAGAGTGGGATATTTGTTACAATTGATGACCCTAAATTGACACATCATTATCACCCAAAGTCCATTCACTCTTGGTTTTGTACATCCTGTGAGTTTTGGACAAATATATCCACCATCGTGTCATGCAGAATAGTGGTACTTCCCTAAAAACACTCTGTGCCTGCCTATCCATCCCTCCCTTCCACCGTAACGCCTGGAAACCACGGATCTTTTTTCTGTCTCTATAGTTTTGCCTCTTCCAGAATGTCATATAGTTGGAATCATACAGTATGTAGCCTTTTCAGATTGGCTTCTTTCACTTACTAATATGCGTTTAAGTTTCCTCCATGTCTTTTCACAGCTTGATAGCTATTTTCTGTTTAGCACTGAATAATATTTCATTTTCTAGGTGTACCAGAATTTGCTTATCCATTCCTCTACTGAAGGCCAGCTTGGTTGCTCCAAGTTTTGGCAGTTATAAATACAGCTTCTGTATTCATAAACACAGAATAAACACCTATATGCAGGTTTTTGCGTGTACATAAGTTTTCAACTCCTTTCGGTGAATGCCAAGGAGAGTGATTGCTAGACTGTGTGGTAAGAGTGTTTTCAACACTTCCTCATGTTGATCTTTTATATTGTATGTTTATTTTCAGTTCACTCACTTCTGCTCTTTATCCGTTTCCTTTCTTCTATTTTCTTTTGTTTAAATTTACTGATTTTTAAACATGATTTCTTGAAGTGGTTAGTAGATTCTCAAATTTTGTCCTAATGTATTTAAACAATAGGGTTCCCTTTAAGTACTGTTTTTGCTGTTTTAGATGAAATCATTTTATTATCATTCAGTTAAGAGTAGTTTCTAATTTGTACCAGTGATTTTCTAACCATCTTTTCATTATTGATTTTTGGCTTCATTGCATTGTGAGCAAAAAACACACTTTGAATGATTTCAGTGCTTGAAATGTGTTGAGATGTGTTTGATTTCATAACATCTGGCATATTTTTATACGTGTTTGCTATGTGCTTGAAAATAAGGTATATCCTCTATTTGTTGAGTGCAATGTCCTATATGTTTATTTGGCCAACTTTGCTGGTTATGTTCTTCAGATTTTCTGTATCCTCACTGATTTCTTTTGTCTTTTTTTGTTTTATATGTTTCTGAGACAGATACATTAAAATTCCATGATATAATGCAGACTTGTCTTTCTGTCAATTGCAAAGGATCTTCCATATACCTAGTAAGACTTTCTGCCTTGTAGTCTATTTTATCTGATATTAACAAAACCACACCAGTTTTCTTTCAGTTAGTATTTGCCTGGTGTGTGTGCGTGTGTGTGTGCGTGTGTGCCCATTTTAATACTTTTAGTTCTTGCATTTCTATAGCATTAGTTTTAGATGTGTCTCTTGTATACAGCATATGGTTGAATTGGACAGAATTTGTCTTTTAATTGCAGCATTGAGTTTTCCTACTCTTAATGTAATAATACACGAATGGGTTGAAATTTACTATTTTATTAATTTGCTATCGTTCTTTTAGTCCTGCTTGTTCCTTGTTCCAGTTTCTCCTCTTTTTCTCCCTTCTTTTGAATTGAGGATTTTTTGTTATTGCTTTTAACCGTTCCACTTTTTAATGTCTATTACCTTGGAAGTTTTATATTCTTTTATTATTATTTTGGTGCTTATACTAGAGATTATAGTATGCATCTTGACTCAGGTCTTAGACAACTTTAATGGCATTTATCGCTGTCTAGACTTCTGTGTCATTGTTATGTATTATACTTCTATACCTTTCAGATGCCCAAGACATTATTATTATTATTGCTTTATTCAGTCATAATTCATTTTGATTAATCATGTATTTATTCTTTTCTTTGTTCTTCATTTTGGTTTCTTGTATTATTTATCTTTCATCTGGGAGCACTCTCTTTTTGCCTGAAGAACATCCTTTAGTATTTCCTTTATAGGTCTGTTGGTAACAAATTCTTTTAGTTTTTATCTGAAGTGCTTTAATTTACTATCACTCTTAAGGATATTTCTTGTGGGCATAAAGTTCTAGGCTCTCAGTTATGTTCTTTCAATACTTGAGATATTTTATTTACTTCTGGCTTTCTTTATTTCTGTTGATAAGTTAGATAAAAATCTAATTTTTGTTTCTTTTTTCCCCTTCTACGGATTTTAGTTTTCTTTATTTTTTTCTTTGTGGTTTTAGCAGTTTTATTGTAATTTGCCTAGGTGAAGTTTTCTTTCTACATTTCCTGCTTGGGGTTTCTAGGTTCTTTGTCTTGGCTCCTTCTAAGACCTGATATCTTTCTTCAGTTTTGGAAAGTTCTTAGGCATCATCCGTCTTGTCAAATATTGCTTTTCCCCATTCAGTCTCTTCTTTTCCATGGGCTGTAATTACATACGTGTTATACCTCCTCACTGCGTCCTGTAATGTCTTATCCTGTATTTTCCATCCTTTTGTCTTTCTATACTTTATTCTCGTTATTTTCTTCTGGCTTCTAATTCCTGCTTCAGTTGTGTCTGTTCTTCGTTTATTAAGTTATTAATTTTAGTTAATGTATTTTTAGGCCTAAAAATTTCATTCGACTCTCTCTGTTTCTGAGTTTCTCATTTTTATGGAGACTGGGTAGCCTAGACAGCAGAAATGTATTCGCTCACTGTTCAGGAGTCTGGAGGTCAAGGTGTCAGCAGCCATGCTCCCTCCAAAGGCTCTAGGGAAGAATCCACCCCTTGCCTCTTTTAGTTTCTAGTGGCTGTTGGCCTTCCTTTGCATGTAGCTATCTCACTGTCTCTCCATTCCACACGGCCTTCTCCTCTCTGTGTCTGTCTTAAAATTTCTTCTGCCCATCTCTTATAAGAATACATGTGATTGCATTCAGGGTTCATCTTGATAATTTAAGGTAAGTCCTCCTCTCAGCACCCTTAATTCAGTCACATCTTTTTCCATATAATATATTATTTGCTCCTTTGAATAAGGTAATATTCACAAGTCTCAGAGATTAAAATGTGGACATATCTTTTTTGGGGACACCTTTTAGCCTGCTATACCATTGTATGTTGAAATTCTCAACTTTATAATTTTATCTTTCTATAAATAGGAATAGTTTTTACAAAAAGTCTGTTTCAGATAATTCTAGTATCTGGAGGCTTGTGGGTGGGTTTCTATTTCTGTTATTTCTTCTGGTTTTGTTTATGTCTTCTTATCTCCTTATGTGCTTGGTTATTTTTAATTGAGTGTGAGACAGTATATTTGTACAATTTTTTGCAGATATAATTTGAGGTCAAGATTGAGGTTTCTCAACCCCAGAAGGGATTTACATTTGCTTCTGCAAGCACTTGGGGGCATTAGAATTCTGGAAGTGTCTGATTTTAGTTTCAGATATTGAGATGGCTTGAAGATGATCCATAGTCCTCTGCAAGGGCCTCTTAGCTCTCTATTCTCCCTTTCTGTGAAGACACAGCTCTTTGAGGAGTCCAGACCAAAGCAAATGATATACCTGGTCAGTTCTCCCATCCTTAGCGGGACTTAAACACAAATCTTTATTTCCTTGGCTCCTCAGTACGTCGTTAGGGGAAAAATAGGTACAGAATGCCAACCTCTTTTGTCTGGACTTCTTCCTTCCCTTGATCCTGGCCTGATGCTTTTTTTTTTTTTTTTTTAGCTTTCAGATGTTTTAAAGCATTTAATAAATGCTTTTTCTCTCTTCTACTTGTCTTCAATGGGAAGGTGTATTAGTCTGTTTTTACACTGCTGATAAAGACATACCTGAGACTGGGCAATTTACAAAAGAAAAAGGTTGATTGGACTTACAGTTCCACATGGCTAGGGAGGCCTCACATCATGGTGGAAGGTGAAAGGCACGCCTCACATGGTGGCAGACAGGAGAAGGGAGCTTGTGCAGAGCAAGTCCCCTTTTTAAAACCATCAGATCTTGTGGGACTTATTCACTATCATGAGAACAAAACAGGAAAGACCTACCTCCATGATTCAGTTACCTCCCACTGGGTCCCTCCCACAACATGTGGGAATTCAAGATGAGATTCGGGTGGGGACACAGCCAAACCATATCAAAAGCTTTATCTGGCATATCTGGAGGGTCATTATCAGAAGCAGTAGTCTCTCTGAAGCTTTTCTCTTCAATCCACCTTAAATTTTTATGATTAAAAATTCCAAAAATTACAGAAGTTGAGAGAATAATACAAATATTCCCCCATCACTCAAATGCAACCATTATCAAGATTTTGTCACATTTGCATGGAAATGTTCACAACCTATAAGAAGAGAAATTATAAAGCAAGGCAATATCTCAACTCACAGCCATCCACTCACCTCTAATGGCCAGCATCAGAGACAGAGACTTCTGCCTTGGTTACTGCTGTTCTGAGCTTCTAGCACAAGTGTGCCCCTAGCTGATGTTCAGTGAGCTATTGTTAAATGAATGTGAATTCACAGAAGAACCATGGACTCTGGGAGCTGGAGGAAGTCTGGCTTGTCATAATGAACCATGGATTACAGATGGAGATGCTGACATCCTGAGATTTGAGATGTGCTATAGGTCACACAGGTGCATGCAAGAGTTAGGCCAAGGTCTCAACTCAGGGTTCTCTCCACTTTTCCACAATTCCTCCTCACTTTGCTAGCTCATTTAACTACCACTTTTTCTTCCTTTCCGATAGCACTGAAGTTTAAGAGCATTTCATTACAAGTGTGATGATACAAATGTGGTATTAAGACATGACAAGGCAAGTTTTATTGGCCATTACTATTTGCCTCAAGTGAGTGGCAAAGCCTTTGACCACTCGAGGCATATATTAATAGCCCTATAAAATACATCCTGGATTGCTAGTGCTATTAACATCTGGCTATTACATTTTTCAAAAATATTGTACAAATACCACTTCAAACAATTTTCTTACTCTTTTTTTAAACTGGAAAGATTAGCTTTTTTATGAGAGACAATTCTTCACATGCTGGAGAAAATAGAATTGTCAGGTAACACGGAAAGAGTATAAGCTCTGGAGTCATACCAAACTGTGTGCAGGTATTTGCTCTGCTATTTATCATCACTATGACATTAGGCACTTTTCTCTGTCAAACGACAAGAAGAATGCTTGTCTCTTAAAATTCATATGTATATAAAACACCTGGCATAGGGCCTTGAACATAATGAGTGGTCAATAAATCTCATATTTTTGTTGTTGTTACAGTAATGATAATGAAATCCAATGGGAAATTTTTTCTTTTAATTAGTTGATTTATTTGTAAGACTAAAAATGTTGTTGTTACAACAGATCACTGTCTTGCAGGGCAATCTTTCTTTGTTTCCTCTCTAGCCCTCATCCCTTGGAAAAATGAGCTGAACCATGTTAGTTGGTACAAGAGGGGCTGACAGAACAGAGTTTTGATAAATGTACAAGATAATTTTGGAAACTCTTTGCCATTTCCCTCCTACTCAATGCTGCTGGGACTTTGAGCTCATTGAGGCAGTCTAAAGGCTGTGCTTTGACTTCAGCACTGTGCCTCGTGCTTGGGATAATTGTGTTTTCCAATTTGATGGCCCCCAATGCTTTGTGTGGGAATTGGATGGTGCACCCATGCTCCTCAAATGCTGAAGCAGTCATGTCACTTGGTGGCGGGAGGTGGATCATCAGCAACAATGTACTTTTCTTTTCTTTTTGAATTAAGCACACAGAAAAATTCATAATCTAAACATGAGGGACATTAAGTTTTGGATGGAAGAGAGTGAATTTTACAACAAAACAACTAAAAGCCCAGGGCAGAGAACAATTATTGAAAACAGCTTGCTGAAGTATATAAATAAATAAAAGTATCATTTCCGAAGTGTCTTTCCTTCCCTAGGCTCACTGCCATTGTCATGGGAAATCTGTGCATGGCAGCATTTACTCTGAAGTAATAACATGGATATATTACCCGTTGCTCAAGACTTGTACATAGAATCTGAAGACAAATTCTTCCTATCTTGCTGAGAAATTAACTTCTATTTTTCCCTTCCTGTGAGCCAGAAGGGTAATCATCACATGCTGTTCAGTCATGAGTTTATGGAAAGAAACACAAGCTTCATTCAGGGTCTTCACCAACTGGGTGGGGTTGGATTGGTCATGGAGGGAACTTTCACTATGGGTTTACAACTGTACTGCAAACGTTTCTTCAAGTCTGGAGCAAACTCAGCCCCTCTTTCCTGACTAACTTCTTCCCTGACTAATCCAGTGAAGACAATAGTTGATGAGAATTATAGCAGTTATTGCATATTCAGTATTAATCAGACATGTTATTCTTTAAACACATTTTTGCTTTTTTTTCATAATAATCAGGCATCCAATGAGATCTGCCCTCTTTTTATCCTCATTTCACTGAGGAAGAATGGTGGCTCTGAAGAGTTAAATAACTTGCCTAAGCTCACAATTTTAGAAGGTATGGCCAAGACTCAAACCCAGATTGGTCTGGTTGTCAAAGTTGTGTTCTGTTCTTAACCAGTTTTCTACTCTCTTTTGTACCATGATTATTTCCTTGCCTTATAAATATTCTTGTATGTGGTATTATCTTTGTCTTATTATTCATGGTACACAGGGGCTTTTTTCTTCCTACTCACGTTTCCAGTTCCTTACTTATTAATCAGTGTGAGCTTTTTGTGATTGAGCCCTCTTTTCTCTTGCCCCACCTGCCAGCCCACCTCCTGTTCAAATACAGCCCTGTGGGTAAACACTATGGGCAGCCTATGTGTGTAGGCTCATAGGAAGATGCAATGTGGAGAAGAATGGAAGCTTCTATGGCAAATCTAGGTTCTTTTTTCTGTCCACTCCTCTCTGCACCCACTGTACTTTACTTTTTGGCCCATTTCTGCTCCTATGTGCCCTTTCATCATCCTCAGAGTCTGTACCCTTGGCATTTTGTCTGCAGACATTTATATCTCCTGGCATTGAGGCTATGGATCTCTAATACTTGAATTGGTTTCCAAAATTAGGGAAAAGAGCTGTGATTTCAGCTATATATTTGGGCTGTTTGAGTTGAAAATGATGAAGAGTAAAGTAACGTTTGGTGTAAGAGGTGGGAGGCAGGACTGTGACATGGTCAGCTGACTCTTACATGTATAATAATGGTCTGGTACCGCCAGTTTCTCACTGTCTTCTTGAAATCACCTCTAAAGAAGAGTTTGATCTGGAAGGTCAAGCCTGGCAGTGGGCTGAAGCTGTTCTCCCTGAGTGCATTTATTCATTTATTCACAAAGCAGTTACTGGTCTATGTGCCTCAGGATTCCTAAATCTCATTGAATCACCAACCCTTTTATTGAAAGCTACAGGCTCTTTTCTTCACAAAAATTCACAGGATACATAACATGGTTTTGCGTGCAATTTGAAGGGATTCACAGATCCTTTGAAGCCCATCTGAGGACTGCCAACCAGGACCCCTAGCTTGGTGCACTACCTTTCTTGTTTAATCACATTCTAATCTCCAAATCAAGGCCTTTTCCATTGTGAATAGTTTTAGAAACTCAGCTCGGATTCTTTGATGGAACTGTGTTCAGCCAAGTTGTGTTTGCTCATCACTGAAGCTTTAAGAGATGGTTAAAGAAACAAAGTAACTGTGTGGAATTACTTATGATAAAAAGGGCATCTGTAGCAAAGGATCGATCTTCACAGGAGTTGTCTTCTGAGCCTGGGTTTGAAGGGTCTCTAAACCATTTTATGGGAAATTTAAATCCCTTGATTGAAACAAATTATCATAGGAGGGAAGAAAAAGTAAATCTCAGTAATGATTAGGTGTAGTGGGTTAAATATTTGCAAAAGTCTTGGTCATTTTGAAAATAGTAATACCAATGCAATGAGTTCTGAAATCTGTACACTTAGTGTGTGTGTGTGTGTCTGAAGAAAATTAAAAATTTCACATCTAAAATAAAGGCGCAGTTTCCTTTGGGGTTCCTTAGTTCACAGCAGTATGACAGCTAATCAGAATGCTGCCACACTGTGGTTCTGTTTTTATATTATTTAATTAGATGATTTAAAGATTCTCTGAAAAATCTGGTGCAGCCTTTGTGTTCCTGGGAAGAATCTTACATAACTTGGAGTCCTAGAATAGAGGAAGAGAACAGTGGTACCCAGGCCTCATTTGCTGTTATGGTTTATGTCACAGACTTGCTATGTATGACTTCCATCAGCACAAACAGAAGTTGACAGGTTGCAAAGGAGTGGATAAAATTTTTTGCTGACTTTTCTCCTGGCTACACTCTCCTTACTCCCTACCCATTAAGAGAGTAACAGGAGAGTTCCTGAACTAAAGTGGCATCGTGTTTCCATGCAGAAAACCAAAGACTCCCGTAAGCTGAGCTGAGGTAGGCAGGGCATAAAACCCAAGGGCTGCAGGTTTGTCATTTGTTGTTAAGAGCTGTGGCATAATTGGCTCATTGTCTAGAGCCTTCTGTAAGTTATTCTGCAATATTCCATTCAAAGGAAAAGCAGTCAAGTTCTGTTTCCACCTTTCTAAAGCCTTTGGTAGTTCCTGTCCATTGGGTGTGTGTCCTGCCCTTTGCCTCACTGTCTCGATATAGCATGTGAAGACCAGCTTCCTCTCTGGTCTGGCGGATCTGTTCTCAGGCTGAGCAGAGAGTGGCAAAGGTTTGCATCTGCATTGCTTGCTCCTGGCATTGTCTGCCTGCTAGGGCACCATACAGAGCTAGGGCTTTCAGGCATACTTTGGGAGAAGTCATTCTTCCCTGAGGACGTGTCAGAACTGACGAAGAAGGCTAAACAATGGCTAGCCCAGCATTGGTCTTGGGAGTGTGTTCTTTCAAGCACAGGTTTAGGTTTGCCCTTACTTCTATTGTTTTCTCTACTAACACATGATAAAGGTAGATTTCCACTGGAAAAAAAGAAAAAGACCAGAATTTTAAAATGTAATACAGTGCATATTCATTACTAAGATTATAAGAAAGCCTTTGAGAAGATCAGGCAGTGAGCTGAGAATTATCATTGAAGTTTAATTTGTTTGTTGGATATCTGGATGGAAACCAGCAGGACCGGCCATTCCCTGTTCCTCTTTCACAGCCCTTCTTCTGCCCAAAGGGCTCGTTCAAATTCTTTTTCATTCTTTCAGCCCTCCACATATGTGGAGAACCCTTGTATTCTCCACATATCTTTCTCCTCTGGAATCCTGCTCTAAAGAAAGAAATGGGTATCGGTCACCTATATCTTTTACACCTTACTGTGAATGTTAGGATAGTGTATAACCTGGATATTGATACTCCCAGGGCATTTAAGTGTTATCGTTTACTGTGAGTTAGAAGGCTTTGCCTTCTTTAAAAAGGAAGTAGATGCCATGCTTAAATGCTTTCAGAAACAAACCTGCACACTTTGTGCTTTGCCCTATTTTTGAATCGTTTGTCTTAATGCTGTGACTTTGTGAGCACAGTGTGTATGAGTCTTGGGAGAAGTGAGGACCTGCAAAGTTCTGGCTTGCCACTAACCTGCACTGTGGCTTTGGGAGTGTCAGCTCCCTGCATCATTGTAAAATGAGTAGGTTGTATTAGGTGATCGCTAGAGGCCCTTCCAGACCTGAGAGTCCAAGGATAAAGTTGAGTGTTAAAGGAGCAGGCTGTGTAGACAGATTGAAAGTGTCCACCAGTGAATGGTCTTGAAGCAACAAGGCTGTCTCTTCATGGTCTTTGGTCCCAACAAGTTCAATATAAAATGGAGGAAATGTTATAATTTTAAACACTGTTACCAGCGTTTCCCTTAGGGGGAGAATTACCTTTGTGTGGCAAAATACTGTGATAAGACATTTGGGATGATTAATCTCTTGTACACAAGAAAGTAAAAGGAATTTGCGCTTTGTTCAGCCTTATGCAGAGGTAGAAAAGAAAATAGAGAAGAGACAAGAGACGGAAGAGAGAGAAAATCTGGAAAGATGGCAGAAGACTGGATGCTGTGTGTCCTAAAAGCCAGCAAGAAAGGCTTAGAGATATTAGGAACTGTAATGTCTAATGTAATATATTAATTTAGGTTACTGTGTGTTTTGCTCCCTAGTTTCTGTGACTTACCAATCTTTAGTTACTCACAAATGGTTTTTAAGTGAATTATTTTGTGAAGACTAGGGAAGGCATTGAGGTTTTTTTGTTTGTTTGTCTGTTTTTTTTTTGTTGTTGTTGTTGTTTGTCTAGATTAATGTGGAAACAGCTGGTATGGAAATAAAGTATTGCAGGCAGAGGTGACTAGAGAACATAGCCCCACTTAGAAAATTGTAGATGTCTTAGTGAGAGGTTTATATCTCCACTAGGCATGCAGTTTGGAGGTCTCTAGCCAATCTCATCTAGATCTTCCAGGGCTGGTCAAGTGGGAGGTTCCCAAATGGCATTATTATGGGGCCTTATCTGCAAGCGCAGAACTCTGTTATTTTTTAATGATGGATGAGCCATTTTGACAAATTTGCAAGACTTTATAAGAAAGAAGTCTTATGGAATGTGTTCTTACATACTTTTTTTGGTTTATTTTGTTTTTCTGTTTTTTTTTTTCCCCCCCAAGAAGGACACTCAGTGTGAGTGTTCTTATGTACTGTTGATTGTACCTCTAAGATGATGTAATGACCTCATCTCATCTAGCTCTCAACAATGGCCCCCTTTTGGCCAGAGGTTATTTGACTGCTTCAGAGAGATCTGGAAAACACAATTCCTTAGTTTTATCTGTGGCCAGTTGTTCCTCCATAGTGGCTGTTTTGTCCACCATTGTTTTCTGGGATTTCTGAGGAAAATTCTGAGACAAGTTACTCCTTTGTTTGTGGAAGTTAGTTTTGGAAATGACAAATGAAATTTCTTTCTTTTTCTTTTTTTTTTTTTTTCGAGATAGAGTTTCTATCTTGTCACCCAACTGGAGTGCAATGGCATGATCTTGGCTCACTGCCTCCTGGGTTCAAGCAATTCTCCTGCCTCAGCCTCCTGAGTAGCTGGGATTATAGGCACCTGCCACCACACCCAGCTAATTTTTTTTTTTTTTTGGTATTTTTAGTAGAGACAGAATGTCACCATGTTGGCCAGGCTGGTCTTGAACTGCTGACTTCAGGTGATCCAGCCGCCTTGGCTTCCCAAAGTGCTGGGATTACAGACATGAGCCACTGCGCCCAGCTGGACAAATGAAATTTCTATCCTAAAACAGTATGCATTACCTAATCCCAGGTGGGTAAAAAAATGTATATATATTTAATGGTTGCTCTGAAAAAATATAAAAAGCATGGGTTCCAAAATACTAGCTATAGTAAGGAGTCCCATCATAGTTTTCATAGCATCCTATCCTGTACTTGTACTTGTATGTTATCACATTTATAAAGATTGAAATTCATTACTAATGTAGTTGGTTCTCAGTTTCTTTCCTAGAACAGGGAGCAGCTGTCCTGCACCAGGTCCAGGGTAGTGTAAATGACACCTCAGCAACAGAATGATTTTCTCTAGTTTTACAGTTTCTGCGGTGAACATATTATTTTTCCTAATTACAAAATATAAGTCTCTTTAAAATGAAGCATGCATAATAAAGTACTCAATATTACTTTTAGGAAATTATATTAGTGCAACTGAAGAAAAGGCCTACATGGAAAGAACTAGAACGGAAAGGAACAAGTTGAGGGATGTATATAAATGGTAACCTTCTCACTTTGAGAGGCCAAGGCGAGGGAATCACTTGAGGTCAGGAGTTCGAGACCAGCCTGCTCAACATGGTGAAACTCCCATCTCTACTAAAAATACAAAAATTAGCCAGGCATGGTGGCTCATGCCAGCACGTGCCTGTGATCACAGCTACTTGGGAGGCTGAGGCGGGAGAATCGCTTTAACCTGGGAGGCAGAGATTGCAGTGATCTGAGATCGCGCCACCACACTCCAGCGTGAGCGAGAGAGCGAGACCTTGTCTCAAAAAAAAAAAAAAAAGTAGATTTCTGCTCTTGGATGTAAGTGCTCGATTGTAGAGAAGATATCCTAAAGAGAGTCCACAGTGTGAGTCCATACCCATAATAGTCAGTAATTGACATGACAACTTTATTTTGCCTTCACTTAAAATATTGGCATAGTGTATATTTTGTTGTCTGTCCTTCAGAATTGGATTTTGTGTTTTCAAGGAGAAAAATAAATGAGACTGCTACTATGGGATCACTTGTTAGATATATTACATTTCAGGATATATTTACAGGCACTTCATGGTGGAAATTTGGCTCTCGAAGCTTAGGCTTGGTTTTGGTATATTTTCTGCATGTCAGTATATTTCAGTATGCCTCTAAGTAAACCAAGTAACTCCTCCTCGCCCTCAACACCTGGCATGATTCATGACTGATTTGGGTAGCTGTAATTTTTCTAATGTCAGTTACAAGGGAAATAATTTAAATTTACTACATGCCAATCATATTCCAAAGCCATACTTAGTATTAAAACCACAGAAGGAGTCATTTACATTTAACAGGAGCTGTGGGTCTTAAGCAATGATCATTTGGTAATGTATGTTTTGATTTTAGGTTAAAAAGAACCTTGATGTTGTGGGATTTCTGGTTTTCAGATGAGTGGCTAATAGCCTGTTTTTAGAAGGACACTGGGGACGGGAGCCTGTATTTGACTTCTTTGAGTACAGAAATTCTGCTTCTTGTTGGACCACAGTTTGACTTTGTTTTCAGGGTTACCTTGGTGTAACAAAGCATCCCTTATGCCTTCAGGGCTGTCCTTACCAGCCATCACCTGCCAATTGGTTCCTGTCTATGTCAGTGTTTTGAATCAGAATATGAGGTGTGAGAAATACTTTATTTGGTTTTAGACCACTCCTACCTTTTGGGTACTATTACATTTGAAAGTTTAGGATTTGACCTAGTTCATTTATTTATTTTTTTACTCTAAAATAGGTGTTAAGTATATTTTGAGCATTTATTGCTGCAGGGCACTGTACTAGGTACTATGGAATTACATACAAACTGGAGAGACAGGCTCTGCTCTCATTAAGCTTATTGTATGATAGGAAAGAAGGAAAACAACGACCAAAAAGCTATGTAGCCCTTTCACTGCAGAGTGTTCAGTGCTATGGTGTGGACAGAGTGTCCTGACGGAGTCTAAGTGGAAGATAAGTTGAGGGAGAAGTGGATATAGTGTGTGTGTGACCTTATGCAAAGGCATTGGAGTAAAAAGGTGCATCTGTCATTGAAGAGAATGAAAAAAAAAAAAAAATACAGGGACAGGAGCTCAATGAGGGAAGGTGAGTATGCCCAGACCATGAAGTCTCCTGGGCTGCAGTGAGGACTTTGGACTCTATGAACTAGGAGTGTTCTGCCCACTTAAAAAAAGACACGGAGGGGACACACATTATTTTATTTGCCTGCAGCTTGACCACCTCTCCTTTAGCTCCTTTCCCCATTTGGAAAATGCCTCTCCATTTCTCTAGCTCCATGGTCACCATGGAGGCAGCCATGTTGTTTTAAGCTACTCTGTGTCCCAACCACAGGTGATTGATCCAGGGGTTTTATTTGCTTCCTTGGGGGTATTGGAATTGGATTATAAAGTGAAGAGCTGTTGGAGGCCATGTTCTCTCAAGCAGCCTAAAGAGCAGAGATGGAAGAATGAAGCAAGACCACAGAGAGTATTTAAAGTAAAATCTGGCCAGGTGCGGTGGCTCACACCTATAATCCCAGAACTTTGGGAGGCTGAGGTGGGAGGATTACTTGAGACCAGGAATTCAAGACCAGCCTTGCCAGCATGGCAAAACGCCGTCTGTACTAAAAAATACAAAAATTAGCCCGACCTGGTGGCGTGCGCCTGTAATCCCAGCTATCAGGAGGCTGAGGCAGGAGAACTGCTTGAACCTGGGAAGCAGAGGTTACAGTGAGCCAAGATCTTGCCACTGCACTCCAGCCTGGGTGGCAAAGTGAGACTCTGTCTAAAAAAATAAATAAATAAAAATAAGATAAAGTAAAATCAAGGAGGGACAGCATATTTCTGGGCCCTCCACATGTTTCAGGCGTTGGTTCCAGACCTTTCTGACATGTATCCTAGTCTTGGATTCTGTAATGTAACAGTATTCCCCTAAAAAGTCTTCTTTCCCCACTTTCTGTTTATACTTGCCACAGTTAGTTTCTGTCACTAATGTAAAATTATTTTCTCTATATGTGCAGGTATTTGTAGATGTGTATAATAATTTTGCTTTAGGGCAATCTTCTGATTGTAAATGGGCCTTAAAGCTTCTTAATTCATGGAAAGTCAATTATCCTCTAGTTCGGTTTGAGGATACAAAGGGACAGGAGAAGTTAAGCTCTTCTCATATTTCCCGAGAATGTAAATGTGATGAAAGGGAACTTTGCAGTCTAAGCAAAAACAATTGGACAAGATAACTTATGGACTTGAGTGTAAAAACTTAATAAGAAGTGAACTTTTACTTGTAGCATTCTCTCTGATGTGAGTCTTTCTAGCCTACTCGGGTTTTATTTCTTTTTGAAGGTGATACAAACAGCAATATTATTAGCGTAAACCTAAAATGTGGTTTATTTAATATAACTGTGATCAACTACATTTTCCTAATTCTGTCTTTGCTGCATTATCAACTCTTGGAGTGTGTAACTGTGCTAATGGCAGGCTTGTTCATGCTGGACTGGCCTCTGAGCCTGCTAATTTAAATCAACAGTCCTTGCCAACCACTGCTGAGCTTTGAGAAGGTCTAGCCTAAAGATGGGCAAATTAATGACAATTCCACATTGTGGTAAGATAATCAGCTAGTCTGGTTACCTGGTAACTAAGCTAATTGGGAAGCAGTGTAGCATATGGGATAAGAGCAGGCTGTGTGGATTCAGACCTGTGTGGGAATTCTACCTCCGCTATCTGCATGCTAGATGACTTCAAGCAAGTTCCCTGATCTTTCTGAATCTCAGTTTTCCTGTTGATAAAATGAGATAATAATAGTACCTACTTCATGGGACTAATATGATTTGGTAAAATAATATTTATAAAACACAGTAAGTTTTTTTTTTTATTACTCTAAGTTCTGGGATACATGTGCAGAACGTGCAGGTTTGTTACGTAGGTGTACTTGTGCCATGGTGGTTTCTGCACCTATCAGCCCATAGGGTTTTAAGCCCCGCATGCGTTAGATATTTGTCCTAATGCTCTCCCTCCCCTTGCCCCTGACCCCCTGACAGGCCCTGGTGTGTGATGTTCCCCTCCCTGTGTCCATGTGTTCTCATTGTCCAACTTCCCCTTATGAGTGAGAACATGCGGTGTTTGGTTTTCTGTTCCAAGACACAGTAAGTTCTTAAGTATTAGCATTATTATGGATATTATTTTGTAAAGCAGTTACCATAATGCCTAGAATTTGATAAATGCTATTTGCTCTTTTACCTTAAAAATGTACCTATCCATGGCCGGGCGTGGTGGCTCATGCCTGTAATCCTAGCACTTTGGGAGACCAAGGCAGGCAGATCATGAGGTCAGGAGATCAAGACCATCCTGGCTAACACGGTGAAACCCGTCTCTACTAAAAATACAAAAAGTTGTAGCCAGTGCCACAGAGCGCAGAGCCACTGCTCTAAAATGTAAATAACCAAAAGGATAGACGTCTTTTCAACCATTTTTGTAGCAGAATGAAAGCTTACCTTCAGCAAGTACCTGATTTCAAGCTGCTAAACTACCTCCTGTTATGAAGATGTGAGAAGTTTGTCATTGAATATAAACAGTTAGCATACACAGATAGCCTCTTCAATCTCCAGGTGAATTTAGGATAAACTATATATGACATGGTGCTGTAAATTCTTCTACTTGTGGACTAATTTTGGTGACCATCTTTCTGTCTTTGCAGTCTCTTAAGCAGATTGACTATGATGCATGTCACATTCAAGTTAGATTGTGTAATAAAACAGTTTTCTTTCTGTTAAAAAAAAAAATACAAAAAATTAGCCAGGTGTGGTGGCGGGCGCCTGTAGTCCCAGCTACTCAGGAGGCTGAGGCAGGAGAATGG